>NC_090450.1:1022112225-1022387225 GCF_031143425.1 Pleurodeles waltl | reverse complement strand
ATGGCGCAGTGGAATCTCACAGGTTTCTTTCCACCATTTGTCTGGGCTCCTGATGCCAGAACGCCCCCTTGCACACCTGGCATAGGTATAGTGTAGCGCAAAGGGCTACAAAGTGGCGCAATACATGCGCTCCATATTTATGAAGGCCATAGCGCCTCCGTGCGCCACATTAGCATCATTTTTTGACGGTAATGTGGCATTAGATTGGCAAAAAAGCCACACCATATTTACAAAGTGCCGCACTGCAGTCTATTTTACATGCAAGTGGAACTCAAGTCTACCCCTCCCTTGATGACTGAATAATTGCTTTTTCTTCTTTTTTCTTAAGACAAAGGAGCATGTTCAGCAGGTCTCCAACCTTTTGCACACGCACGGACTCCTATCAAATTACAAAAACCCCAATCTTCACCTATCACACATTCTGCAGTTCATCCGGGCTTTGTTTCCAGAGGGGAGACTTTTCTCACAGATGAGAAGCAGACCAAACTAACATTAACTTCTTCTATCTGCTGTTGAAACCCAGATTTCAGCGAGACAATGGATACGAAGAAGTCAAGACAAGATGGCTTCAAACTTAGGGACTGCTCCCTGGGGTAACCTCCTAGTGTACCCCTAGGTAAATCACCATCTTTGTCATTGGAACATTGTAGGAGGCTGGCTGGTTTGTAGTGGGTACCTTGGGTACTTACACCTTATACCAGGTCCAGTTATACCTCGTTAGTGAATGTGGTAGTGTTCTAGCAGCTTAGGCTGATAGAGGTAGCTATAGCAGAGGAGCTTCGGCTGAACTAGGAGACATGCAAAGCTCCTGCAATACCACTTATAGTTACACAGTACTTATACACAAGTGAAGACAATACTCAGTGTTACCAAAAATAAAGGTAGTTTATTTTAGTGGCACAAGGCCAGAAATATCTTAGAGGCAATACTCCTTCTGAAGGTAAGTATTATGCACAATATATACACTAGACACCTAAATAAGGTAAGTAAATAGTCATAGAATAGTGCAAACAGTAGAAAATACAATAGATTGCAATGGGCCTAGGGGCAACACAAGCCATATACTAAAATAGTGGAATGCGAACAACAAATTCCCTCCTAGGCAAGTGTAGTGTGTAGAGGGGCTCTGGGAGTGTAGGAAAACACCAAAGGTAAGTAAAGTACCCCACCACAGAGCCCAGGAAAGCAGGAATAAAGTATGGCAAGTTTCTTCAGAGCACAAAAGAGGTCATGATGAAGAATTATGTCAGAACCAAGCAAGACTGCAAGCAACCAACGGTGGATTTCTGGACCTGAAGACCTGTGGAGAGAGGAGACCAAGTCCAAAAGTCAAAGAAGAGTCCAGGAAGAACAGGAGCCCCTGCCCACCTGAAAGAAGGTGCAAAAGTGGATTCTCTGGTTGTAAGAAAAGCACAGAAATTCACCAAAGAAGATAGCAGTGGGTTCCTGCTTGGTGCAAGACATGCCCCACCTTGAGTTGTTGAATGCAGGCTGTTTGCTTCGCTGGATCCCGCCAACAAGCCTTGGTTCACGCAAGTGCGCGATTTACGTAAAAGAGGAGCTGCCTGGACCCAGGAGGGACCTGGGGTCTCAACTCAGACTGAGGAGACAGAAGGGGCTCTCAGCACTCCAGTGAGCCCTCAGAAGACCAGGCAGCACCCACAGGAGTCCCAGAACATGGGAACAAAGGAGTTGCAAAGTGCGGTTGTCGCAGCACAACACTGGAGGATCCCAAGCTGCCAAAGAACAACTCAGAGAGCTGTGCATCGCAGGATGGGGTGCTGGGGACCTGGGCTATGCTGTGCAGGAAGAACTTTTGGAAGAAGTGCACAGAAGCCCAATGAGCTGCAGAAGACGCGGTGCACGGGGTGCTGTCGCTGCACACGGAGGCAAGCTCTTACCTCCACCAAATTTGGGCAGCTGGACCTTAGGACAGTCTGGGTCACTTAGGTCCACCACCTGTGCTCCAGGGAGCATACTCGTCGTCAGGAGAGTAGTCCCAGAGTACTGGTAGTCATCACAGAAGGGTGCCTGCAGAAGCAGGGAAGTGACTCCGTCACTCCACGGGAGATTCCTTCGGTTCTTCTGGCGCAGGGTGAAGACAGGGAGTCCTCAGATCGTGCACACCTTGGAAACTGTTGCAAATGCGAGCTGGAGCTGAAGTTGCAGGTCGCAGGAGTCATCCTGGATACTTTGTTGCAGTTACAGCGGTTCCTGGAGCAGTCTGCAGTTGATCTGACAGTCAGAAGCTGAAGCAGAGGATTCCTGGAGGAGTCTTGCAAACTGAATCTGAGGAAACACCCAGAGGAGAGACCCTAAATAGCCCTGAGAGGGGGATTGGCTGCCTACCCAGGTATGTACCTATCAGGAGGGGTAACCTCTGAGTGGCACTAGCCACTCAGAGGTGTCCAGAGGGTTCCCACACCTTGGAATGCAAAATGACTGACATCAGGCACACTCTGGAGGATCTCTGGGCTCCACCCCTGGGGTGGTGATGGACAGGGGAGTGATCACTCCCCTTTCCTTTGTCCAGTTTCACACCAGAGCAGGGACTGGGGGTCCCTGAACTGGTGTAGACTGGATTATGCAAGGAGGGCACCGGTTTTACCCTTCAAAGAATTTCCAGAGGCTCTGGGAGGATACCCATCCCATGACTGTAACACCTATTTCCAATGGGAGAGGGTGTAGCACCCCTCTCCTAAAGGAAATGCATTGTTCTGCCTTCCTGGGATTAAGCTGAACAATCCCTAGGAGGGCAAAAACCTGTCTGTGAGGTGGCAGCAGCTGGGGCTGCAGTAGAAACGTCAGAGACCTGGTTTGGCAGTACTGGGGGTCTGTGGTGGAGCCCCCAGGGTGCATGGGATTGGCCCCCAATACCAGATTGGGATTGGGGGTTCAATTCCATAATCTTAGACACCTCACATGGCCATATTCGGAGTTACCATTGTGAAGGTACATATATGTATTGAAATATGTGTAGTGCACGCGTATAATGGTGTCCTCGCACTCACGAAGTCTGGGGAATTGGCCCTGGACAATGTGGGGGTGCCTTTGCTAGTGCAGGGGTGCCCTCACACTTAGTAACTTTGCTCCTAGCCTTCAGGTAATGAAGGTTAAACATATAGGTAACTAATAAGTGACCTGGCGCAGTGAAAAATGGCTGTGAAATAGTGTGTGCACTATTTCACTTAGGCTGCAATGGCAGTGCTGATGAAAGGTTTGTAGGAACTACTTATGGGTGGCAAAAGAAATGCTGCAGCCCATAAGGATCTCCTGGAACCCCGATGCCATGAGTACCTAGGTACCATATACTAGGCACTTATAAGGGGGTTCCAGTGTGCCAATCAGAATTGGAATATGAAGTCACTAAACTATAGTGACAAATTTGCTACACAGAGAGAGCATAAGCACTGGAGTTCTGGTAAGCAGAGCTCCAGTGACATAGTCAAGCATACTGACAACACATATAGGCCACAAACTAAGAGCACTGGGGTCCTGACTAGCAGGATCCCAGTGAGACAGTAAAAACACACTGACAAACAGGCAGAAATTGGGGTTAACATGCCAAGAAAGATGGTACTTTCCTACAAACCTAATGTTACATGAATACGAGGCAATGATTTCAGTAAGTCCAGAGATTAATCTGGATGTCGAATGGTGACTAATACTGAGGAATCTGAGTAGAGGACACTGTGTAATTTCCCCTCCTGTCTCAATCTTTACAACAGATGCCATCAGCGTTGGATAGGGAGCTGAATGGAAATATTCAACAGCCAGAGACAGGTGGAAAAGTTCAAGAGTTCCTAGTCTCCCAATTGGAGGGAGCTGGCCGCAGTTTGGAAGGCTCTTCCTTAGTTTTCCACTTTCCTATAGACTCATTCTGTCTGTGGTCAGATATGGGCATCCACGGGGGAGTGCTTGCCCCCCAAGATTTAGGTAGAGCCTGGTGTGCAGACTCACTATGCAGTGTAACACTACGACTGCCATAGTGTTACACTGGCTACACTATGCCCCTGCCCTTTTTGACATTGTCAAAAGGGTTGGAGGATGGAGGATGTTAAAATTATGCCCACCTCCGAAAAAAAGTCTGCGGACGTCCATGTGGTCAGACAGACAATTAGTTGGTGAGGGCACATGTCAACTGCGAAGGGGTGGTGCAAACTTTGTCATAAGGACACTCGTATCTCGACAAGACTGCTGGATTAGGGGCAGCAGCATCTCTGCTTGTAGGTGACTGAGTCACTCCTGCACCAGTTGGCAACTGTCCACCCAACCCTAATGGCTCTCTAGCAGCACCTCACCAAAATCCAAATAGTGAAGGTGATTTCTGGCAGCCTAGAGGATGGACTCTGGAAACCTCTCAGGGAAATCATGATGGAACAAGTCTTTCCCTTTTCTCTCATTGGCGATAAGTCTCTTACACACACAGGCAAGAAAGAAGATGCAGGATATTTTTTAATGCATTTAACTGCAATCTGCGATAAAATGAATGAGCTGCAATGATTTGGATAATGATGAATAACAAAGTCAGGATTCTGAGAGTAAACAATGAGAATATGAGCAACCCCAACATATTGCAATAAAAATGAATATGCAAACTTCTCTAAAGCGCATTTTCTACCCTAAAGAGAGCAAGGTGTGATACACCTAATCTGCACAGGCAATGTCCATGAGAAGTGCCCAAACCTCGCTACCTTAGGACAAGGCTGGCCTCCAGTTTCCAGATCTGGCTCTGTAGCGACACAAAGTCTGAGGTCTGCTGCAAAGTGACCTGCAGTATGGATGGAATATCCTGGGAGGAACCCTCTCGAATGGCCTTGGTCTCACAAGGTGTTTTTAGAAGGCACATGTTATTGTCTGTGCAGACATCCTGATGTGGGCATGTACCTAAATGTTAGATTGTGGGCACAAACTTGTATCAGCAAAATCATAACAAATACCTGACATGGTCACATTCTGTTCTTTGTTAACGTAAAGCAAAAGAACATGATGACAATCTAATACGTACATCCCTGATAATGACACTTTCATGGAATGGCAACAGATTAGGAAATAAAAACATTTCCTCTAAAATGCAAGCTGTGCTAAAATGAATAAAAACTAATAATGAAAACAGAGCATGTTATCGAAGTAAAAGTGCATGGGCCTGCAAGCCGAAGCTAAGCTGTACCAAGGCAGGAGACTAAAATGGACCCATGACACCCTCCTCTATTGCCAAAACATGGGTGTTAAGTCCAAAGTCTACATATGCTCTAAGCTGAACCTAGAAGCAAAGTTAAAGTCATACATACGAGACATAGGGGCATATTTATGAGAAAGTGGCATCTCGGTCCTGATGTCCCACTTCTCCTTTGCCACCTTTGCCACACCTACCGACACCATGATTGCACCGTATTTACAATACGGCACACCATGGCATTCGTTACCAGCATCAGAAGTTTAGGCGCTGTTGTGGTGGTTTACTGCACTACTTCAAGAATTTTGACACTAGTGCAGCAAAGCACAGGGAGGCCCATTGTTTGTAATAGGTGCATCATTTTAATGTCTGCTTTGAAAAGTCATTGAAAATAATGGAAAAATGGCACAATTAAATCTAGTAAGTTTCACTGTGCCATTTTTTCAGGCCTCCCTGTGTCGGAACGGCCAGGGGTAATGTAGCGTCCGTACCGCCAAAAGGCTGGCAGTACGGAGGCCCTTATTACGACCGCAGCGGTAGCGCCGCGGTCGCACCGCCGGGGCCAGCGGTTTCCCGCCGTTTTAGCCCCAGCGGGGATAATCCGCCAGGGCAGCACTGCCCTGGGGATTATGACATCCCTACCGCCAGCCTGTTTCTGGCGGTTTGCACCGCCAGGAAGAGGCTGGCGGTAAGGGGTGTCCTGGGGCCCCTGGGGGCCCCTGCACTGCCCATGCCACTGGCCTGGGCAGTGCAGGGGCCCCTTAACAGGGCCCCAGACAGCTTTTCACTGTCTGCATAGCAGACAGTGAAAAGCGCGACGGGTGCAACTGCACCCGTCGCACGGCCGCAACACCGCCGGCTCCATTAGGATCCGGCTCCTATGTTGGGCCTCATCCCCGCTGGGTCGGCGGGTGCAAACTTGGTTTGCGCCCGCCGGCCCAGCGGGAATGTCGTGATGGGGGCCGCGGGAGTGTGGCCGCATTGGCGGCCGCACGGCGTTTACCGCTTGGCGGGCGGCGGTAGCCGCCCGCCAATGCCATAATGACCCCCTATATGTCTGGCGCAGGCATAATGTGGCGCAAGGGGTTGCAAAGTGACGCAATGCATGCATTGTGGCACTTTGTAAATCGAGTACAGGGGAAAGGTCATCTTAGCGCTGCCTTAATATAAAAAAAAATGACTCTATGGCAGATCTGAAGCTCCAATGGGCATGTAAATATGCCCCATAATTCCAAAAGTGACAAGAAAAGCAGGCCAACAGAGAGGCCCAATTTAAAGGCAGTTTGGTGTCACATTTTACATGTTGAGAAAAAGCCAATGGTCGAATCAACAATAGTCATGGTCTTGCAAAAGGTCTCGGATGTCATCAATGGAGATTGAGACCAGAAAGTACTTCACTTCAACAGGCAATAGATGGATCAAAAGATTAGCAGAGGGATCCACGGAACAGAAGTGTGCAGGAACCTCAAATGCAGACTGACCTGCGGAGGTGGCACTGTCCATTGTGCCAGATGTCATTAGAGGCAGGAAATCCACAAGCATGACTGTTAAGATGCCTTACGAATCAACCTCAGTCTCAAGTGGCATGTCTGTGAATGAACCTTCATTGAGAAGATTAACAGATCCTTGTCCACAGGAGGCACAGGCTGCATGGCAAGACACGCTATTGGTGCGCATTTAAAGGGGCACCAAATGCAGTGTAAAACCGGCTGTGCCACATTAGGACCGGTCGGAACATCCATGACCAATCATGCTCCAGCTCTTCCAGCAAGGAGGCTTCAAAGTACTGCATCGTGCGATCACGACACAGCTAGGCTGGTGGTAGCTTCATCACTCCACTTTACTGAGGTAGCACAGCTACTGAGAAGCAAAAATAGCAGCAGCAGTATTCTGCCAATTAATGCCAAGGTAGTTAGGAATCTGCCAGAGACAATCGAAATGAGTGAATGTATGGCTGAAGGTATGACTCCAAACAAGGTCTGGAATGTGCTGACAAATCCAGAAGCGACATCCTTAAAAAAGTGCACAATCCCTTCAGCATTAGAAAATTCTGCTCACCAATTCCCCAAAGTGTCTGAGAAAACTGCCATTTAATAGGGACTGGTCTCAGTTGATGACCTTGCTATCTGGGGATCGTACGTCTCTCTGGCTGATGTCAGGGCCCATGCTTTTTAAACAATAGCACCTTTAGTCTGCTCAGCTTGTAAAAAATGTACATTATAAGTAGCAGGGTGGGGCCACAGGTTTGCAATAAGTTACCATTTGAGAAACCGAAATGACATAAGAAATTCCAGGCTTCATACCTCAGCTGCTTTTATCCTTCAGAACCACATAACTTACTTTTGAAAGTATCTGAAATACTGGACGAATCAAGGGGACAGGAGTACCATTCAGATGGCATGCCAAGTGTGTGACCTTAGCATTGTAAAGGCCATGCGAGGACACCCATTTACAAATCATAGCATAACTAACAATAGTCTCAGATTTGCTTCTGCTAGGAAAGACCACTGTTTCGCCATTCAGACATTTGAAATTGAAAGGCAACTCCCACACTTTATGTATGTGACTTTCTCCCAGCCACTCATATCTGCTTACAGCAAAATGTTTTAAACAGTTTGTGAAATAAATGGTGGAAATAGGCAGATTTATGACTTCACGTATGAACCATACTGCTGAGGGAATTTCTGCCTCTGTAAAAGGCAACTTTTCTAGCTTTTAAGCAAGATGTAACTAGCTTCTTTTTTAGCCCTTATCTGTTGTTTCCGAGACAAATTAAAAGGTGCAAATAATCGACTAATATTTATGTGTTTCCAGGGCACGCGACCATTTTTCAGAAACTGCAATTTCCAACCTAACTGCAGAATGGAACACAGCTGACTTCACCCATGTTGTAAAAAGGACATGTCCTTCTGAATGACGTCAATCACAGATGACACAATATTATTTAAGGTGTAAATGTAAATTCTGTTGGACAGAGTGTTCATGCCATTATCAATAACAGCTAATGCCTTTTCCATGTTTTCCTAATCTATCCGCCTTAAACGTGCAGCAGCTTCCATTTGAGAAAGCTTCCAGATCTCATTGTTTATGGTATACAGGAACAGTTTGAGAGTGGCTTCCTAGGTCCTAACAAGAAATCTTGTAAGTCTATTTCGTCAGAAAGGAGACTAATAGGCTCTTTTACAGCTGCTAAGTTGGAAGAACATAACCATTGTTGGCACAGTTTAGCCACAGTGTATGTGGTGACAACACCCGAGTGCTCGCCCAAGACATAGCAAAGGTCTGACTGGCTTCCTTTGAAACCCCCAGAAAAATTAACAAAACATGTCTGGCAACCATTTGTGTCTTTTGCCCACAATAACCAGCCACTGGGACTATTAAAGTGAGGAATTAAAGGTACCATTCTGAACCCAAGCCATGAGTTGATCTACAGTTTTTCCTGTTTCATAAGTTTCATAACTTTCAACAGCAAGTCACGAAACAAAAAAATCTGAATAAATCAGTTTTGTATAGCTTAGTAGTATTTTCCTAATTTTGGAAGGTGGCGATTTGAAATAATATGACTCAGCATTTCTAGTGTCATGCCCAGTGAAATAAGCAAACGTTTCAACATATGTTTTGGAGCTCCCCATAGTTCGAATCAGAGTGTTCTCATTGTGTGTAATTGAAAACTGATCTTGGTTTACTAGCTTGCAGAAAGTAATTCCCCCAATGGTGATACCGAACATTTCCCCATAGTACTCTGTGTTTATATACACATCCTCACTTTCAAATACAGTGTAATATTGACGCTAAGAAAGCATAGAATCAACTGTTTTAAAGTCCCAGTCATCGGAAACAACACCAGGTGTAATAACATCAGTCATTGATATTTTAAACAGATACAGAATTTGAATTACTTCAGTAGATCGGTATATTTCAAATAGCACTTTATCCCAAACAATCCCATCTGAAACCAGAACTGCTGAAATGTTCACAAGAAACAAGTCTCTACCTCAGCATCATCCCAGACTCCTCACTCCCAATGAACTGCCAATTCAATGCTGTTTTGTCCTCCTGCTTCCACACGCTCTGCCTGCTTGAAAGATCTTCAAGTGGATCCCCACCAAATCCAGTAAAAATGTCACCCATGTACTCGTCAGCAGCAGACTTGACTATAGTAACACACTCCAGGTCGGCATCACCCAGAAACTCTTAGAAAAGCCACAAAACATCCAGAACTCCTCTGCCAGACTCATCCTGAACATCCCATGCTGTAGCCACATCACTGGCCACCTGGGAGACCTTCACTAGCTACCTATCAACAAAATGATTACCCTTATGCTCCTCACGCACGCCTACATAGCCCTCCACAACTCCAGACCTGCATACCTCAACCACCCCCTCTCCTACACTCCCACCAGACATCTCCACTCCACCCACTCCACCCAACTGGCCCTGGCCACAATCCCACGGATCCGCAAGACCACGGCTGGAGGAAGATCCTTCTCCTATCTTGCTGCAAAGACCTGGAACTATCTGCCTCTGCACCTCAGGCAAACACCATCATTGCCACAATTCAGGAAGGACCTCAAGACCTGGCTCTTCAACTAATCGGCAGATCCACTCCACCCACACTTGGCGCCTTGACATCCTCACGGGTGCGTAGCCATGCTTTATAAGAACCCTGATTGATTGCTTGATTCTCCACCCTCCACATGCTCGAGGAGGCAATTGTAGCACTGTTGTTCACATTGCTGCTTGCAGAAAGGTTGTTTGTTGCTTGTAGAGGCATGGCCTGTTGGGCAGTGAGAGAGGTGCAGGTACTACCCAAGAGACCTTGTGATCTACTGTGCAGGATCGGTCACAAAGTGCAATTTGACATTGTCAATAGAGACACATCTGTTCCCTTTAGAACCAGGCAGTAGTAGTAGGATGCCAGTTCTGGTACTGTGTACTCCCAAGACTGGAACTAGTGTTCTGTAGGATGGGCCAAACATCTTCTTGACAGCAATTGTTTCACAAACCAGATCCCCAACTTTAGGAATCCAGACTGTAGATGTTGTTGGCAAATCCCTTATTCCCAAGGGACGGTACAGGCGGATGAATTGTCATCTCAAAATTGTTGTAGCTGTCAAACAGCCACACGTTCATTCATGACAAATGGTGTAGCTGTCGCCACCATGCCAGGACCATCAAGATCTGGGACATACATAGGTATGCCAAATAACACCTCATAAGGGGTGTGACCTCTCAAGGACCTTCTGGGCAGATTATTTAATGCTCTCTGGACCCCATATAGGTAATGAAGCCAACTACACTCTGAAACTAATACCCTTGCTGTTAAGGATTGCTTTAAGTCTCGATTCCTCCTCTCACAACCAAATTACCCTCAGGATGGTAGGGGGAGGAGTAATGGAGCTGAACACCCATTGTTCTCATAATGTCCCTGAATGCCCTAGAGGCTTAAGCAGGGCCCTCCTCCAAATGGAATGCTGCAAACAACATATGTACAGATAAATACTAGCAAATCTTTAATAACAGTTTGAGCGTCAGCTGACCATTGTGGCCATACCCACAGGAATCTAGAACAGAAAGCAACAGCGACGACGCTGTATTTGTACGCACCATCAGTTTGTAAAGAACTGCAATGGTACAGGTACACACATTGTAGTGGTCTGTTTACCACTAAAAGGGATGTATGCATTGGGCATTTCACGGTGGATCCTTTTATTTGTTGGCAAATGTCATAACAAAGGACATATTGCTTGGTCTGTTTGTATAGACCTGGCCACCAAAAGTGTTTTTGCAAAAGAGAAATTGTTGCTGCCACACCTGCATGAGCACAAGCGACAACCTTATATGCTGCTTTAATGGGATCTAATCTCTGATCTTGGTTGGGGATCACATGATCTCCCACAACTGGAATGGTTGCAAATACCATGTTTAGAGCACTAACATGGTAGGAATATTTTGCAGGGTATGTGTTTGGTAAAGACTGGCTATCAGTCGAACCTTTCACGGCAGCCAGTGTCTCATTATTCAATCTTGGATGAGAACAAGTTATTGCAGCAACAGAAGCTGTACCTAGTGCAGATTTGGCAGCTTCATCAGCCAAAGTATTTCTTACAACATGCAATTCTACATGTTGATGGCCCAATGTATATACTACATGAGAATCTGGTAGTCTGTCCTTAAAATCAGCTGCCCTACCCTATAACGTTCTGTGTTTAACGGTATTTTCCTAGGAGTCTCTGAACCTGTTTGAAATGCCAGTGATCGAGATAATCATTGTAGGACAGGACACAGTAATTCGAATCACACGCAATTAGTGTAGGTTGTTTTGGATCTGTGTGTTTGAGTGCCAAGATAAGAGCCCTAAGCTCTGCTAGCTGTGTAGTGCAGACCCCTAAGATTTGTGTGTAGGTATTTTGAGGGTGGAATGCAGCATCTCTTGTTACCCCACTTACGGCTGCACAAGTGGCTGAATAATGATGTTTAGTTTTTACGGCTGGTTGCACTGAACCATCAGTGTAAATGATAGTCTGGTATTGATCCAGTGGTAGTATGTTAGTAGGAGTGGGGTACTCTTGCTGAAATTTTTCTTTTCATAATTTTGGATAAAAAATGTAATCAAGATAAGTGGCAGTCAGGGAGGTTGCCTATTAAGTCCAGCATGGATGTAATGCATGCTTTGGTAACAGACTCTAGTGCTGGTACCGGGGTAACAACAATAATGCGATTCCCTTTGGCTAGTGACCTCTCCTTAATGACAGCCATCTGTATAGCAGTCAGTATTTTTTTGTGGCTGCAAAACATTCTGCATTTAAATACAAATGAAAATTGTACGCTATGGGTACCGTGTCACCCTCATTGAAAGTGATCCAAGTAAACCCGATAGTACCAGCAATTATTCTGATGACTAAGTTTGTTTTGTTGTTGCGGGTGTGTAAGTGTTTTTCTTCTGGCATGTCCTGCTGAAGTTCTCTGAGAATGCGTGTATGTTCTGGTGTCCAGTGTTTGCTTGAGAAATCTGGACAAATTAATTCGTATAAAGTGGTTTTATGGGTTGTGCATAATCAGGTGTGTGCGTTCTGCCAAAATGGAAGAAACCCAGTAATGACTGTAGTTTCTTGATAGTATTTGGTGGTTAAAGTTGTGTGCATTTCTCTTCAAAGTGCAGGGCCAGTCTCTTGCCTTCATCCGATAACTTGTATCCCAGGAATAGGACACTGAGAAAAGCATTTTTTGTTTTCTTGAAATTGAATGTATAGCCTTGGCCAGAGAATTCAAGAACGATCCGTACTACCGTGGCAAGATGAATGTTGAGGTCGTCGTCTGTGAGATAAATATCATCCACATAGGACAGCACCTCAGGGTCAATATCATGTAAGTAAGCAAGTAAGTAGGTAAGTACATTTTATTAGCATAGTTAATTAAAACCAAAGCCAAATTAGAAACTCATCATAAAATCGCACCGGATGAGCACTCGCACGTGCTCTCAAATTGGCCTTTAAGTACACACAGTTACAATAAATACAGGCCCCAGTTATTAATATTGATTTTACCATTTGATTAAGCACTATATAAAAATGTTGCTCCCACCAGATTTTCATAGTACTAAAAACTTTCCTTAAAATGCTAAACTAAAAGCGGGATATTAAAACAAAGCACTCGCTTGTGACCATGAGTAGATAGTGTTGGTGAAGCCTAGGTGCAAAACTGCACTAACACAGTTTTTCACCAAAAAGTTTAGCACCGGCTTGCACCATTTCTGTGCACCAGCCGGGCACCATATTTGTGGAATGGTGCAAGCTGGTGCAAAGGGTAGGCTAACGTCAACAAAAATGACGTTAGTCAGGTGGGGCTGGTGGTATGGAAGAAGGGGTTCTTGCACCAAAAAATGACGTTAGGCAGGTTAGAGTAAAAAAAAATGACTCTAACCTGCCTAGAGTCATTTTCTGACACAAAACCATCCATACCACATGACTGCTGTCTTAGAAAAGACAGGAGTCATACCCAACACCCCAATGGACAGCACAGGGGACAAGGGTCCCCTGGGCACAGTGATTTCACCCAGTGCTATGTAGGGGGGCCCATTTTAGGGCCCCCAATGGCACTTAAAAAAAATACTTACCTATACTTACCTGGGATGAGGTCCCCCATCCTCCCCTGTCCCTCTGATGTGGGTGGGGGTGTCCCTGGGGCCTGCGGACGGCACCTGTGGGCTTATTCCATGGAGTTCCACCATGGAAATAGGTCCACAGGTCCCCTAACACCTGACCCAGGTTTTAAAAAATGGTGGAAAGCAAGCTTTGCACCATTTTTTGACCCCTCCTTCCCCCTGTGCGTGATTTTTGTGCAGGAGGATAAATAAGGCGCTAGGGCCTTAGAGTCACTGTTTGACGCAAAGTAGGTTTCCACGTCCCAAAAATGACAACTCCATAAATTTGGTGCTAGACAGGTCTAGTGCCAAAGTATGAATATGGAGTAAGTTTTGCACCGAATTTGTGTAAAAAACAATGATGTAAAGTCGGTGCAAAACAAGTATAAATATGCCCCCTAGTATGCTAAACACAAAGGTGGTCGTTACAACCCTGGCGGACGGTGTTAAAGCGGCGGTAAGAACGCCAATAGGCCGACGATTAAAAAAATTGCAATTACGACCGTGGCGGAAACCGCCAACAAAGGCAGCCATTTTAACACTCAGACCGCCACGGCGGTACAAACAAACAGCACGGCGGTTACCGCCAACAGACAGGCGGGAGACAATGTACCGCCCACACTATTATGACAGGACAATCCGCCACCTTTTCCGGGGCGGATTCACCGCGGATAAAAACACTGCACAAACAGGAATTTAGAAGGGAAAACGCTCACCTCTACATACTCCACGAGGAACGAGGACACCATGGAACCGGAACTCCAAATTCTCCCTGCAATAGTCTTCCTGCTCCTCTACCAGGAGCACGAACGCCGGTGGCGAAGACCACGGTGAGTACAGCACCTACGACACAGGGGAGGGGGGAGGGAAAAAACAGGTACACACACACGCAACACCCCCACCCTCACCCACCACAACACACACACTAATGCATATCAATACATCACAGTTACACCCCACAAACCCCCCCGGAAGAATGGAAAGACCAAAGAAAATGAGTGTAACCATCGGAATATATTAAAAACAAGTAGGCAGAAATATATATATACACAATGTACAAATTAAATGCCAGGCATAGTAGTCCAGGTACTGCACAAAGAAAGTCCGTGGAACACTGGGACCACACGGTATGGGCGAGGCCCACACAAGATCCCCGACCATGACGGAGAGAACACTGCAGGGGCATCAGACAGCAAGAAAACAGGCACCTCAGGGGGAGGGAAAGGGGGAGACCTCAGCCGCTTGAGTGCACGATGCCAAATCCACGAGGGGGCCACATGCCCACTGTTCAATCCTGGGGAGTGCAAAGCCACAGTCTCTAAAGTCTCTACAGTGGGTGGCTTGCCCACTGTTCAATCCTGGGGAGTGCAAAGCCACAGTCTCTAAAGTCTCTACAGTGGGTGGGTTGCCCAATGTTCAATCCTGGGGAGTGCAAAGCCACAGTCTCTCAAGTCTCTACAGTGGGTGGCTTGCCCACTGTTCAATCTTGAGGAGTGCAAAGCCACAGTCTCTCAAGTCCCTACAGTGGGTGGCTTGCCCACTGCCATATCCTAGGGAGTGCAAAGCCACAGTCTCTCAAGTCTCTACAGTGGGTGGCTTGCCCACTGCCATATCCTGGGGAGTGAAAAGCCACAGTCTCTCACGTCTCTACAGTGAGTGGCTTGCCCACTGTTCAATCCTGGGGAGTGCAAAGCCACAGTCTCTCAAGTGGATGACAGTCTCCACTGGTTCTGGAGGGGGACTGGTGCCCAGAGTGCTTCATCCTGTTAAGGACAGAGGTAGTGGATGGATCTCTCCACTGGTTCTGGAGGGCGACTGGTGCCCAGAGTGCTTCATCCTGTTAAGGACAGAGGTAGTGGATGGATCTCTCCACTGGTTCTGGAGGGGGACTGGTGCTCAGAGTGCTTCATCCTGTTAAGGACAGAGGTAGTGGATGGATCTCTCCACTGGTTCTGGAGGGGGACTGGTGCCCATAGTGCATCACTCACCCCGTGACGGACCCAGTTGCGTCAGTGCCCCTGCCGCTCATGGGCTAACGGTGCTTGAGATGGCGGTGCCCTGTGCAGCGGTGCTTGAGATGGCGGTGCCCTGTTCAGCGGTGCTTGAGTTGGCGGTGCCCTGTCAGCGGTGCTTGAGATGGCGGTGCCCTGTTCAGCGGTGCTTCAGATGGAGGTGCCCTGTTCAGTGCTGCTTCAGATGGCGGTCTACATTGCAGGGTCTCAGCTGCTGGCGGTCCTTCATGGCCCAGGGGGGCTTGTGCTGGCGGTCCTTCATGGCCCAGCGGGGCTTGTGCTGGCGGTCCTTCATGGCCCAGTGGGGCTTTTGCTGGTGGTCCTTCATGGCCCAGCGGGCCTTTTGCTGGCGGTCCTTCATGGCCCAGCGGGGCTTGTGCTGGCGGTCCTTCATGGCCCAGCGGGGCTTGTGCTGGCGGTCCTTCATGGCCCAGTGGGGCTTGTGCTGGCGGTCCTTCATGGCCCAGCGGGGCTTGTGCTGGCAGTCCTTCATGGCCCAGCGGGCTTGTGCTGGCAGTCCTTCATGGCCCAGCGGGCCTTTTGCTGGCGGTCCTCCGTGGCCCAGTGGGGCTTGTGCTGGCGGTCCTTCATGGCCCAGCGGGGCTGGTGCTGGTGGTGGCCTCCTGGGAAGGTGGGCTGGGGCTGGCGGTGGCGTCCTGGGCAGCTGGGCTGGGGCTGGCGGTGGCCTCCTGGGCAGCTAGGCTGGGGCTGGCGGTGGCGTCCTGGGCTGCTGGGCTGGGGCTGGCGGTGGCCTCCTGGGCAGCTGAGCTGGGGCTGGCGGTGGCGTCCTGGGCAGCTGGGCTGGGGCTGGCGGTGGCCTCCTGGGCAGCTGGGCTGGCGGTGGCCTCCTGGGCAGCGGAGATGATGGCGGTCTTCTCCGCCGTGCTGCTCTTCCCAGACTTGCTGGGTTTCTTGTGTCCCTTCCCCACGTTGGAAGGTGTCACAGCTGACTCCACACTCCCAACGGGACCCCTGGGAGCGGCTTTGGTGGCTGGAGTCTTCCCCCTCTCCTGCCGGGCACTGGCCAACTTCTGATGCTTCACAGGTGGGGGACTGTCTGTGCTGTGGCTCCGTGCCACACTGGCTGTCCTGGTGGCCGGTGCACTCCACATACCGGTGACTACAGGCACCACTTGTCCCGGAGATGTTGTGGCTGAGGTGCTACTTTGGGACCTATGAGATGGACGGGGTGGGGGAGGTGTGGGAAAAATGTCAAGGGTGGACAGGAAAAGTTTTTTGGACACACTGGGACGGGTAGCTGGAGGGGGTTTGGGAGTGGAGGAAGAGGTGGTGGTAGTAGGAGGTGTACGTTTGGTGACTTTGGGTGAAGGTGCATGCGCTGGAGGCTGTTGTGATGTGGATGGCTGTTGGGTGGGTGTGTGCCTGCGTTTGTGTATCTTGGGAGGGGGCGTCACAGACACACTGGGAGAGGACACAGGGGACGTGTGAATGGTAGTGGGGGTGGTGACTGCACGTGAGCGGGGTGTGTTGGTGGGTGTGCTGGTGAGGGACGTAGTGGCTGTAGAGGTAGTGCATGCAGGTGTGAGTGTAGACGAGACTGGGAGGGAGGAGGGAGATGAGGAGGAGGGGGACACAGTGGAGGCAGTGGATGTTGGTGTGTCTGCATGTGTGTGTTGCTTGCGTGAGTGCGTGTGGGATGTGTGGTGCTTATGTTTGCCTGAGCTTCCCTTGTGTGTTGAGGTGTGTGCAGGCTGGTCTGATGGTGTGCTTGGGATAGGCAGATGTACAGGGGATTGGGTCGGGTGGAGGAAGTTGGAGGGGGGAGGCTAGAGGCGGGGACAATGGCTGCCATCAGTGCTGAGGCCAGAGTCTGAAAAGCTCGGTGAAGGGCCGCCTGACCAGAATGAATGCCCTGCAGGAATGCATTTGTTTGTTGCAACTGCCTTTCTACACCCTGGATGGCATTCAAAATGGTAGCATGCCCAACAGTGACGGACCTGAGGAAGTCAATGGCCTCCTCACTGAGGGCAGCAGGGGTGACTGGGGCAGGGCCTGAGGTGCCTGGGGCGAAGGTGATGCCCACCCTCCTGGATGAGCGGGCACAGATGAAGGCTGAGGGGCTGCTGGGAGGGCGGTGCTGGTAGGGTGGGTGGCGGCTGTACCTGTAGATGCAGGGCACAGATGTTGCAGCCACCACAAGGGAGCTCCCATCAGAGGACGAGTCCGTGTCGCTGGTCTCAGCTCCTGTCCCTGCCGTGGAGCTCCACTCGCCCTCCGTCCCACTGGTGACTTCAGACTCCGTAGTGTCGCCCTCCATGGCCATGTGGGATGCAGCTCCCTCGTGCTCCGGTGCCACTGCTCCTCCGCCTGATGATGCTAATGCACACAAGAACAGGGAGACCACAAAAAGGGGGGGGGGAAACAGTAGAAAGACATGTTGAGTGCATGGATTACCACTACCGTTGGCAGACACGACAGACACAGAAGCCCCCTGCACTATGCCGCGCTCCTGGGCTCCACTGTTAAATTCCTGAGAAATGGCCTACAAGGCTATGGACGACATCTGCACACATAGAGGACACAGGGGCATGACTAGGTGTAATTGGCACTCTACAGAGGTGGGGTGCCACATGGCCTGCCTTACGGAGGGGCCTTGCCTACGGAACTCGCCCTGGCCTAGGGAAACCCACAGCCCTTCTCCCCCACCCAGACACCTCCACTGCACGCAAAGTCAGCAGAATGAGAGTGTACTCACCCCCTTGTGTCTGCTGTGATGCCCTCAAGCGCCCATCCAACTCCGGGTAGGCCACCGCCAGGATCCTGAACATCAGGGGGGTCATGGTGCGACGGGCACCCCTCCCACGCTGGGAGGCCATCCCCAGCTGGGCCTCCGCCGTCTTCTTGCTCCAGCGGCAAATGTCCTCCCATCTTTTCTGGCAGTGGGTGCTCCGTTTGTGGTAGACCCCCAGGGTCCGGACTTCGTTGGCGATGGCACGCCAAATATCTTTCTTCTGGTGGGTGCTGACCTACATGAAATGTGCAGGGGAAAAAGAGAAGTCATTACCAACTGCACCGTCAAAGTGATTGGCCCCCATCCCTACCCTTGCCATGTGGCACATGCATTCACCGTCTTTCATGCACGCAGCACTCTGCCACCTTCCTTCTTACATCCAGCCCTCTCCACTAAGGCATAGCCCATACAACATGCTCCCTGTGTACTTACCTGTTTGTCTGGAGGACTGTAGAGTAGCTTGTACCGGGGGAGGACCCCGTCCACAAATTTCTCCAACTCCTCCGATGTGAAGGCAGGGGCCCTTTCCCCAGACGCACGTGCCATTATCTCTTCCAGACCAAGGTCACAGCAGCACTTGCAGTGTAGGTCCTCTCCTGTCGAAGATCAGGTATCGAATGATTGAACAGATAGAAAATGGCGGTCACGTCTGCGGCGGTGCGTACCGTCACCGCCGGCGTACATCGTCATTGGCTCCTGGGACCTATAGGGTCCAATGTTAACCAATGCAGCATTGCGCCGCGGTCTTCGACCGCCTACTGCGACGGTGTACAATGCAAGCGCAGTTACCTCAAATCCCATTGTCCCACTTTAGAAGTCAGACAGCCGCCATTTCAGGGGCCCACATGGCTTCATTTTCAACTGCGTCACACAGACCTAGGACTAGACTCAACACACATACAGGCCACCTTTTGTGTATGGATGGTGTTCTGTGTAAACTGTGGGTACGTACCTCTGAGTTGGTTGACTCTGTGCTCGCTGTTGTCCTTCATAGGCACCGTCCACTGGTACATGTGAGGAGATGGCGGCATCCTCCGGTTTACCGACCGTTGGTGGACCTGTCGACAATGGAGGAGCGACATTTGATTATCACCTACAGGCTTGACCGTGCCACAATCCAGGAACTGTGTACCCAGTTGGAGCCAGACCTGATGTCAGCAATCCGCCATCCCACAGAAATCCCCCCTCTAGAGCAGGTGCTGTCAGTGCTCCATTTCCTTGCAAGTGGCTCATTTCAAACAACTGTGGCCATGGCATCAGGGATGTCCCTGCCTATGTTTTCCAACGTATTGTCCAGAGTGTTGTCTGCCCTTCTGAAACACATGCGGAGCTACATCGTTTTCCCTCAGGTGGAGGATTTGCCTACAGTGAAAGGTGATTTCTATGCCCTGGGACATATCCCCAACATCATAGGTGCCATTGATGTGACCCATGTGGCTTTGGTTTCCTCCCCCCCCCACAGGAGTGAACAGGTGTACAGGAACCGGAAGAGTTATCATTCGATGAATGTACAGATGGTATGTTTGGCAGACCAGTACATCTCCCATGTGAATGCCATGTTCCCTGGCTCAGTGCATGACGCCTGCATCCTGCGGAATAGCAGCATCTTTATGTGATGGGTCAACTCCAGAGGCACTGTGTGTGGCTATTAGGTGAGCACCTGGAAGCAAGTCATTGGGAATGGTTGTCTGGGCTGGGGTTATCCCTACAGGTTAGTGTGTGTCTAACAGTTGTCCCTTGCCATTTGCAGGTGACTCTGGTTACCCCAACCTGTCATGGCCTCTGACCCCAGTGAGGAATCCCAGGACAAGGGCAGAGGAACGCTACAGTGAGGCCCATGGGCGAACTAGGAGGGTGATCGAGCGAACCTTCGGCCTCCTGAAGGCCATGTTCAGGTGCCTCCATATGACAGGTGGATCCCTATTCTACTCACCAAAGAAGGTGTGCCAGATCATCGTGGCCTGCTGTATGCTTCACAAATTGGCTTTGCGACAACAGGTGCCTTTTCTGCAGGAGGATGGTCCAGATGGCGGTGTTGTGGCAGCTGTGGAGCCTGTGGACAGTGATGAGGAGGAAGCAGAGGAAGAAGACATGCACAACAGGGACTCAGTGATCCTGCAATATTTCCAGTGAGACACAGGTATGAATACAAACCTGCCTACTACATGTACTTTACCACTACTACCTCTCTCCTGTCTGTCGTACGATTTCACAGATGTGGGTCCCACTGTGTGATATCTGCTTAGATTCCTCATGGACTAAAGCTGTGTGACATAGGTATGTTTTCATTACTATTTTAAAAACATTTTAGCACTGTAATTGGTAATACACTATCTCAAAATCACAGACAGACTCCAGATCGTTTTGTGCTTTAGGTGTGTTTATTTAAATGCTCAATATTAGAGGGGGTAGTGAAATGGTGAGGGGTGATTGCGGAGGAGTGTCCATGGCAGAGTCCAGTCTATTAGTCTCACAGGCGCATTGCCCACATGGGCATAGGAAGTGGAGCTGGGGAAGTTTAATTATGGACAGGATGACAAAGTGGGACAGTAGGATGACAATCAGGGTGGTCTCATTTCTTGGCGGGGGTCTTGGTATCGTGCTCTGTCTTTGTCCTGGATCTCAGGGACCATTTGCGGGGTGGTTCTCCCTCTGCAGGGGGTGGGGTGCTGGTGTGGTGGTCCTGTGGCGGGGCGTCCTGTCCACTAGCGCCAGCGGAGGTGGTGGGCAGTTCATCGTCCATGCTAGTGTCAGGGACCCCTGGTAGTGCCACAGTGTCCCTCCTGGTGTTCACAAGTTCCTTCAGCACCCCTACGATGGTGCCCAGGGTGGAGCTGATGGTTCTGAGTTCCTCCCTGAAGCCCATATACTGTTCCTCCTGCATGCGCTGGGTCTCCGGAAACTTGGCCAGTACCATTGTCATCGTCTCCTGGGAGTGGTGGTAGGCTCCCATGATGGAGGAGAGGGCCTCGTGGAGAGTGGGTTCCCTTGGCCTGTCCGCCCCCTGTCGCACAGCACCCCTCCCAGTTCCCCTGTGTTCCTGGGCCTCCGTCCCCTGGACTGTGTGCCCACTACCACTGCCCCCAGGTCCCTGTTGTTGGGGTGGTGGGTTATCCTGGGTTCCCTGTAGTGGTGGACACACTGCTGATTGACGTGTCTTGGGGACGGAGGTATGGGCCCGCTGGGTGGGTGCTGTGCTGGAGTTTCCAGAGGGGGGAAGGTCTGTGGTGGCCTATGCCTGTGTGAGGGGAACCGACTGTCCAGAGGTCCCCGATGGTCCGGGCTGGTCATCTAGACCCAGTTGGACAGAGGTGCTGTCATCACTGTGGGCCTCTTCTGTTGGTGGTGTGGACCCTCCTGTCCGTTGATGTTGGGTAGGGGTCCTGCAGGGGTATAAAAGGATGTTTATTAAATCTGTGTGTGTAATGGTGTGCAATGGGTGGGTGACCGTGTACCCCAGTGCTAGCGTTCCTGTGTGGGAGCTTGTGTGATGATGGTTTAGGGGGGTGTATGGGTATGTGCAGTGGGCATGCTTTGGTGATGGGTGTCCATGCTTTGTTGTTGCATCCAGGGCTTGGTGTTGGGATGTGTGGTTTGTGATGTTGGGACATGTGTGAGGAGTTGGGGTGCTGGGGGTGAGGGTGGGGGTATGTGATAGCATGCAGTTAGGGCGGGGGATGTAATAGTAAAGCTTTGACTTACCAGAGTCCATTCCTCCACCTACTACTGCGAGGCCCTCAGGATGCAGAATCGCCAAGACCTGCTCCTCCCATGTTGCTAGTTGTGGGGGAGGAGGTGGGGGTCCGCCTCCAGTCCGCTGAACCGCCAGGTGGTGTCTTGAGACCACGGAACGCACCTTCCCCGTAGGTCATTCCACCTCTTCCTGATGTCCTCCCGATTTCTTGGGTGCTGTCCCACTGCATTCACCCTGTCCACTATTCTTCGCCATAGCTCCATCTTCCTTGCAATTGAGGTGTGCTGCACCTGTGATCCGAATATCTGTGGCTCTACCCGGACGATTCCCTCCACCATGACCCTGAGCTCCTCCTCCGAGAACCTGGGGTGTCTTTGCCGTGCCATGGGGTGGTGTAGGTGATGTGTGGGGTGGAGTGTGTGGTGATAAGTGTGGTGATATGTAGTGGTGTGTTTTGTGAGGTGTGTGCAAGTTGTGTGGGTGATGGTGTTGTGTGCCTGTGGATGCTGTTGTTCTTGCTGGTGGTGTCTCTCTCTGGCCTTCTTTCAGAATTTTTTGTCATGGGGGTTTGTGGGTGATGTGGGTGTGTGTTTTATATTGTATTGGGTGTGTGGGAGTGGTGTGTGTATGTGTATCAGGTGTGTGTATTTTGAATTGTCCAATGTGTTTTGTAAGAGTGTGTGTATTTTGAGCGCGGCGGTGTGTACCGCCAATGGAATACCGCGGTTGAAAGACCGCCGTGTGGATTCGTGTGTCGTGATAGTGTGGGCGTATTTCTGTTGGCGTGACGGTGAAGGTTTTGTTTTCGCCAGTTTATCATTGACCTTTGGTGTGGCGGACTTGTGTGGGTGTCTGACTTTTGGCGGATTCCGAAATGTGGGTCATAATAGCTGTGGCGGATTTCTGCGGTCGCGGCGGTGTATTGGCGGTCTTCTGCACGGTGGTAAGCGGGTTTTAACACCAATGTTGTAATGATCGCCAAAGTGTGTGCAGAATCAGAACAGCAGGGTAAAAACGAAATCAAGTTAGTCAATCCAATCAAGAAGAATACTCCTCAACAGTTACTCTTAACCCTTCAAACTCGAAAAAGGGTTTGGTTTTCTCCACCCGGCCTTATTACTATGGTCTACCAATTGAATCTCCATTGACATGGACCCATGGACATAAAAAACAACTACATGCCCATCATTGCTTAGCCGTGTACTACCTTCCTCAATTATTTCAACATTTCTTTAAAAGACTGCACCATGAATTTAGTCCCCCGGCATGCAAAATGAATTGAGGTGCCACTTAACCAACTAATTACAGCTGGCCTGCATGAGCGTAAACCCAGAGTCCTAAACATGTGTTTCAAGTACATTTTCCTTTGTGTTACAAGCACTGGACACACACAGAAAACATGAACAGTGAGTCTTGTTTAAACCCACAGAGGCGACAAGATTGAGTCTGGAACTGCTGCTTCCAAGAAGGGACCATGGCCCTCATTCTGACCCTGGCGGTTCCCTACCGCCAGGGCCAACGGGGGCGGGAGCACCGCCGACAGGCCGGCGGTGCTCCCTTGGTCATTCTGACCGCGGCGCTTTGGCCGCGGTCAGAACGGGAAAACCGGCGGTCTCCCGCCGGTTTTCCACTGACCCTTAGAATCCTCCAAGGCGGCGCAGCTCGCTGCGCCGCCGAGGGGATTCTGACCCCCCCTACCGCCATCCTGTTCATGGCGGGAAAGCCGCCATGAACAGGATGGTGGTAGGGGGGGTCGCGGGGCCCCTGGGGGCCCCTGCCGTGCCCATGCCCATGGCATGGGCACGGCAGGGGCCCCCTAACATGGCCCAACTAGGCTTTTCGCAGACACTGAAAAGCGCGACGGGTGCTGCTGCACCCGTCGCACGCCTTCCACTCCGCCGGCTCGATTCCGAGCCGGCTTCCTTGTGGAAGGCGCTTTCCCGCTGGGCCGGCGGGCGATCTGAATCAGATCGCCCGCCGGCCCAGCGGGAAAGTCAGAATACCCCTCGCGGTCAATTGACCGCGGGGCGGTATTCAGGCGGATTCCGACGGGCGGCCGGCAACCGCCGCCCGCCTAGGTCGGAATGACCACCCATGTCTTTGGATTTCAGCATTCCAAAACGCATTAGCATAAATTGATGTTTCAGAGCTTGGGTAAAGGACACTGATAGATATTCCTGACCCTGTAATGTTTTGTATAATGATAATATGGTCCAAGCATGTCGTCTTGAAGCATTGTGTTTTTATCTGTAATTAGGGACTGTGACCGAGTGGCAACGTTTGCCATCCGGTAAAAAGTTAGGTAATGACCCCATGAGCTTCTGGTATTACAGTGCTGTTGTTCCTCAATTTCAATCAGCATAGATTGCTGATGGTACCAATCTATTCTGCTCGCAGTCTCCAACATAATTTTATATACTCGCTTTTGCTCTGATATTTATAGTTTGTCAGCCCAAATTCTAAGCGTACCTGAGCTGGTGATACTGAATTTTGAATCTGGAACACTGTTTTGTAGGCCTTTATTTGAATATGGTTAAAAGAGACTGTTTCCTTGCCCAGGATTATCTCAGCCCCATATGTAACTGTTGGCATTAGCCATGCTGACATAACTGAAAGCAGATGATTATACGGAGGGCAACTTAGTTTTTGTTTTAGTATCTTGAATCCATAGATCAAGGATTGTGCCTTTGCATGAGCATCAGCAAGCTGAGGTTTGAAGGTCAGGTGTTGATCCACTATGAAGCCCAAGTATTTGTATGAAGGAACTACCTCCACCTCAGTTCCGTAATAAATCATGCAAATGTTTTACATTTTGGGTCTACCAATCTGACTACTTTAGTTTTACTCAAATTCGTTTCTAGACCTTGCTTAACCATTTAGCCAGTGAGTGCATCATTGCTGCGCTGTAAAACAACTGGTGTTTGAGTAATACTGTGTCATCTGCATACTGTAACCATGCCATTGCTCCCAGGGCCAGAATGGGCGGATGACTGTTCACAGGGTCAGGAGCATTGGCCAAGTCTGCAAGGTGTAAGTTAAACAGAGTAGGAACTAGGACACATTCTTGCTTCAGACCATTCACAGTTTGTATTCTATTGGTGACTTGGCCACCTTCTCCTGTGTCTTGCGCCCAAGTGCCGAGAATAACTGCACTCAATGAGCTGCTGGGGAGATCCCAACCTTTCAATGTTTCCCATAGGCGAGTTCTTGGAACATGATCAAAGGCCGGCTTACGATCAATAAAACACGTATATCATCAACTTTTCGGCAGTCTGGCTTTTATACCAAGCAAAGCCAATGCTGCCAAATTGGTTGAAGTCCCCAAGCCTGCTCTAAAGCCTTGCTGAGTTCATAGTATAAGCTGCTTCTCAGGTATCCATACCGATAGTTGTTGCAACAGACAAGATGCATAAAGCTTTGCTTCAACATCAGTCAAGGTTATTAGCCTGTAGTTTAATGAAAAAGCAGGATTACCCGACTTGTAAATTGGATGAAAGATATTGCCTTTCCATGCATCTGGAACTGCTTTATACCATGAAGATTGTGAAAAAGAAGTGGCAAATAGGAAGCCCAATATGTTGCATCTCCTCTAAAAAAGGCATCTGTCCAGTGGCTCCTTCCAATTTTAACTTCTTTATAATGCCTAATAGCTGTTCTATATCCATGAGAACATAGACCCTCAATATGAATGCAGGTGATCTCCTGACCACCATATTACGAGTGCTGAAGGATTTCAGCCACAATTTGGGCAGAAATCCTCCAGTAGTTGTGCTGGTGGTCGGAGGCGCAGAGGTGGTTCCACCACCGGCCCCGCCCTGCCAAAAGGACTCTGCCAGCCGTATTACGTCCTGTAATACAGCCTGGCGGTGTCCTGAAGGTGGGGTGCTGCCGGCGGTGGGAGCGCCGGGTCCCATCCCCTCAGGGAGGCGCACCTCTTCAGACGAGGTAAGTGTCCTCCGCAAGGGGGGGGTGTATGAATGGATGTGTGTGTATGCATGTCATGAATAGGGGTAAGGGACAGGGATCGTTCGTGCGTGTGTGTGTATCTGTGTGTAAATGTGGTGATAGTGATGCGTGTGTGGGTGAATGCTGGGTCAGGGTGCGTGTGTGCATGCATGTAGACAGGGGTGGGGGTTGTATGTGTCTGTAAGTGGAGAAGTGTGGCACAATGGTTAGAGCAGCAGACCCTGCTTCAGAGATCTGGCCCAGGACCAAGGTTCAATTCCCACCTCGGTGGGTCTTGTGCTCAATTCCCTTGGACCAGATAATTCTTGCCTCAGTGCCTACTCTAATTAATGGGTCCCACTCTGTACCTCTGGGCAGTAGCTTGCTTAATCTCCACAACGGCCCTGACAGCGCTTGGATGCCTGGCTTCACTCTGGGGGTTGCCCAGGAGTGGGTGCCTCAGAGGGAAAAGCCAGGAGGGGTTCCGCAGTGGTATGCGTACAGCGCCTTGAGACCCTAACGGGTGAGTAGTGTGCTATACAAGGGCAAAGTTTAGTTTAGTTTATGTTGAGGAGTGGGGGGAAGGGGTGTGCATGCGTGTCAATGGGGGTGAATGTAGTGTGTGAGTGGGGGTGTTGTGCGTGTGTGCGTATATGTGTGTATAGATTTGGGGGGTGTTGCAAGTGTGTGTGTTAGGGTGTGAGTGAATGAGGGTCAAGGTGTGCATGTTTGTGGGTGTTTGCGGGGGATCACTACTGAGAGCAGGGGGTGAGGGAGGTTACTAGGGGGTATGGGGATGAATACATTGCTAAAACATGGGCTTCCCAAATAGCAACATCTATACCTGCATTTGGATGTCGATTTTATCCATGGACTAGCCCATCACCAATTGCCAAAACGTTTTTATTATTCTTCTGCTTATTGTGCATCAGTAGCTTGGACCACAGGTCTTCATAATACTGCAGTTTTTCCGCCCAGCAGTCTTTCTTGTTTGTAATCTTAGTGTAAGGAGCCTCGATTTGTCAGGGTTTACACCTCATCGTGTATCTTCTGCCACTTTTTCTGTTTCTTGTGATACTTGTTTTTTGAGTTTGCACAGCTTCTGTTATACCATGGATGCCTTCAATGCCACCCTTAACTTTATTGTTTGCCTCAAACGCTGCAATCAAGCGATGTTCTTTTATGGTAAGTTAGTTCAATATTGAGTCACGTAGTTGCTTCCATGCCTTCACCCTTTCTCCTGGTCTCCATTCTGCTTTTTCCTGCTTTCCAAATTCTTTCTTAAGCTCTTCGATTGACCCTGCACAGCGGTACACGTCTTCCATTACTTTCTCAATTCCCGGCCCCTGTCATTTTTACTTTTTTGTATTACACGTCTTCGAGCAGTAATTATAATATTTGCAGACAGTAACCATTTCCATTTCAGCCGAATCTTTATAGATTATGGAAAGCGATCACTCTCTGGGCGTACATGAATGTTATAGGCGGAGACTAATGTCAGTGCTGCTTCACTTACGTGACATCTAGTGCTGATTTTTATGTTCCACTAGAGAAAGTAACAGGTGTTACGGGGTCCGCCCCTGAGTGGGTCATCAAGGGACGGAAGCCTAGATTTTCAAACGTTTTATTCAGATATGTTCTGTGGTATTTTAGTCCCCATTTTGTGAAGCCTTTACTCAAGTCAGAGTTGAAGTCACCAGACACAATGACGATGGCCTCCTGTACTGCCTCTGCAACATTTTTAGAATACTTAGCAGTATTTCCATGTTTTCCCTGTCTTGATCCTTGTTCGGGTGGATGTATACATTAATTAGCAGCAATAATGTGTTAGCACCAGATGGCTCCTCAAGTTCTAACTTAATTGGCAGCAGCCAGTCTATTTCCAATTAACTCTGGTTGAACGAAACGTTGTAAGGCCACCTTTAGGATGTCCAAATTTTATAGACTTTATTGCATAGACGTGCGTCCCGACATAGCCTGATATGTGAATTGGTTCCATACACTAGGGTTCCTGGAACATAATAATATCAAACTGCTGAACGAACTTCAACGCCTGCACATCAGTTGTCATATGTTTTAGACCATGGGCGTTCCAAGAGCATATATAAATGCTGTCATCTGCTGCCGTTTGCCACCTAGTTTTTCCATCAGGTCCACTTGCTACTATGATGGTTCGAAGATTGACACTCTGGGGGTCATTCTGACCTTGGCGGACGGCGGAGGCCGTCCGCCAAGGTACCGCCGTCAGAACACCGCACCGCGGTCGAAAGACCGCGGCGGTGATTCTGACATTTGCCCTGTGCTGGCGGGCGGCCGCCAAAAGACCGCCCGCCAGCACAGGGCAAATCAACCTTCCCACTAGGATGCCGGCTCAGAATTGAGCCGGCGGAGTGGGAAGGTGCGACGGGTGCAGTTGCACCCGTCGCGTATTTCAGTGTCTGCTGGGCAGACACTGAAATACTTTTTGGGGCCCTCTTACGGGGGCCCGTGCCGTGCCCATGCCATTGGCATGGGCACGGCTGGGGCCCCCAGGGGCCCCGCGGCACCCCCTACCGCCATCCTGTTCATGGCGGGAGAGCCGCCATGAACAGGATGGCGGTAGAGGGTGTCAGAATCCCCATGGCGGCGGAGCGCGCTCCGCCGCCATGGAGGATTCAGACGGGCAGCGGAAAGTCGGCGGTACACCGCCGACTTTCCGTTTCTGGCCGCGGCTGAACCGCAGCGGTCAGAATGCCCAGCGGTGCACCGCCAGCCTGTTGGCGGTGCTACCGCCGACCTCCGCCATGGCGGTAATTACCGCCATGGTCAGAATGACCCCCTCTGTCTGTTTACGGATCAGAGGCCGGCCAATATATAGTTGTTGGCTCATGCCCTGACGCAGCATATTTTGGTGCTTTACTATAGTTAGGTTTTCTCGATTGCTTGGGGTGATTTCACCTCTAACCGCTCCATTTAACACTGAGCCCCCCCTTCTCTTTTCCCAGGAGCAAGGGGCTGTGGTATTGAAGAGGTTCTAGTCTTTGTAACGCAATGCCCCATGAGCTCAAGGTGTCTTGCTGTTCCACAATGTGAGCAACAATGGCTGAAGAGGCCCAGCAAGTTAACGTTGCCTCCTTATCCCTCTTATTCGGATGGGGGATAAACTCCACTGATTGAAGCTCTGTCGTGGTGATGTGGGCCAGGGACTGAATTTCCTTTATAGGTTTGATGATTGTTCCTCTATTTAAAATGTCGAAAGGCCCCTTCGAATTATAGCGAGGGATTAGGAAGAGTTTGTTATCACCTGAATCCACTTTATGATGGGATATCTGGCATCCTGGTAGTCTTAATGCCAGCATGTTGCTTCCCTTAAGGTGATATTGTAAATTCGGGCATTTTTGAATTACTTCAAGGTTTTGGTTGTTTTCCCAATATTTACCTGCTTCCTACCCAGCATTGTCCCATTGAGTCTCCTGGTCTGTACTCCTGCAGAGGTTGCTTGCCGCACCCTTCCGCTGTTCAGTGCTTCCTCCCCAACAGCCATTAGTTATTGGACTTTTTTCCTTGAGTTACTGGTTTTGCTGTTTCAGTTGACTTCTACATGCGAAGGCTGCCAGCCTGGAGTTATCCTGGCTATCTTTGTGCTTTTCTTTGTCGTTTCATTTCCCTTTTAGTAAGTGTGGTAAGTGAGGGCTCGTTCACTGCGGCTCATTAGAAACTTCTCCTACAGTCCCACCCCTGGCGGGACTTGTTTCCTGGGTACTGAGGCTCTTCTCCTGCCAGGGGAAATAAATAGACTGTGAGTTTTTACTTTCCTGAGTCACGCTCCAATCTCCTTTGGGCCATGGGCAACTGCCTCACAGCACCTCACAGCTCCCTCTGCAGCTCCTCTCGTGCCCTTTTCCTCCCTGACCTCGAGACCACAAGTTGCTGGTTTCAGCCACTGGTTTCCAGCGGCCTCGGGTCCCCACAAACTCCGGCCAATATCTGCCCTCCTCTAGGTCAGGCCGGGCCAAAATCGACTGCCTAAGGGGGGAGCTGTCAGGCCCCTCAATTCGAGGTTCACTCAGGATCCGCTCGAGGTCCGCTCCTCGTAGCATCGCCCGGCAGCACCCCTCAGAGAACCTCGTTTGCGGTGGCGGGTGGCAGCTCTCTCCTCGTGCTCCCACTCCTCTCTGCCATCAAGCACCCGGCAACAGCGTCAGCAGTGTCATTTCAAAATTCTCCCCAAAATCATGTAATATTGATGTTGCACAGGCTCAAAACAACCCTGGGCTGTTCTTATACCCCGAGTCAATCTACAAAACACTGCTGCAAGCTCACTTACATCCCGACTTTCAGGCACTAGATTCTGGCAGAAAAAAACATTGGAAATATCCAAGGTTGTTTCATAATTTTTGCCCACTATTTTGCTAATTAGTGCTGTGCTGTGTGCATTTTGTATTGCATATGTGTGTGTATGAGTGTTTAAGTGTCTGTAATCTAAGACTATTCTGTATGAATATTCTGATTTTGCAACAGGGAATGATGGGTTATTCAGTGCAGACACAGGGTTTAATTACTTCCTGGTACTCGAGTTGTGTGAAACTGTCTCTCACTGGCACTTTAGGCTCATGTTTGATAGGATATTGAGGTTGAGGCTGGGGTGTGGACCTCATAGGTATTACATCTTAGGGGGAATCTTTATCCCACCCTATGCGGTTGTGGTACAGCACGTGAGCCTACGGTATAGCCCAATCAGCAGCACAAGCTTCCTTTACCACATCTGGAACTAGGACTGTGAAAGGAAGCAAAATCACATCTTCCCCATGTGGGAGCTTGTGGACAAATTCAGATGGGCAATCTTTTTCTGCCAATAGAAATCACATTTCGAAATTTCCCAAAATATTACTTCAATAGCTCCCTCTATTTGGATATTTAAGTCATAAACCCTGGAGGAGGGGGAGACGCAACTGTTCACTGTATCTATGACAGAAAGTCATAGTTGCTGTCACATCCAGAAGATCTATAAGATTCTGACAACAAACGGTGACCTTTGTCACGATGTCCTGCAGAGTCGCTCCCCACAACCTGTTCTTCAACAATGTTCTCAGTGTTGCTGGCATGTTTAATGGAAATTGCTGCCACATTGTCCTTTTTAAATTGGGTCTTTTATTGGGGAGATTTGTCTTCCTTTTTAACGTAAGTTTCTGTGGAACGTTGTCAGCTTCATGTAGTCAGTGTGATGTTCTGACCGGCCCACTCTCTCACTCAGTTTAACCAGCATGTCCTGAAAGGAATGAGAGGGACATGTATTAGTACATTGGTAGCTATCAGGAGTTCTCTATTTTGGAGATTATGGCCCTCATTACAACCCTCGCGGTCAAAGACGGCCAGGGCTGTTTTGGTGATTGCACCGCCAACAGGCTGGCGGTGCAATCTTGCCTATTTCGAGTGCTGCAGAAGTGCCGCGGTTGCACCGCCGGGACTGGCGGTTTTCCGCCACGGTGGTCCCGGCGGTTGTAATCCGCCAGGGCAGCGCTGCTCAGGGGATTACAAGTCCCCTTCCTGCCAGCCTTTCCATGGCGGTCGGAACCGCCATGGAAAGGCTGGCGGAAAGGGGAGTCGCGGGCCCCTTGGCACAGCCCCATACAGCTTTTCACTATCTGCACAGCAGACAGTGAAAAGCGCGACGGGTGCAACTGCACCAGTCGCACGACCCCAACACCGCCAGCTTCATTTGGAGCCGGCTCCCATGTTGAGGCCCACAACCCGAGTTTCCGCCCGCCGGCCCAGCGGGGATGTCATAATGGGCATGGCACAGCGGTTACAACTTGGCGGAGGCCCTATATCTTATTACAGAGGTCACCGGTTGTGGAGATTTCCCTCTCTGTCTTCTTCTGCTTTTGTTTTGTTTTTATCGCAGCATTTTTTAGAACCCTCTTGTGCTTGTTTAGTACCTTCCTTCGGGTTGGCACTCTGAATTTGTGGTTTAGCTGATCTGTCCCACAGACTATCCCGACCTATACTAGTATAAGTTTCAGAGACAATAGTTGGCAGCTGGCGCTCCTGGGTCTGTTGAGGAATCTCTCAGAGCTACTGGCGAATGACCAAAGCTGCTGCTTACTTGTTAATATTGTGTAAGATGGTTAAGGAGACTGTGTCAAAATTACGCATCAGTTTCATTCCCAAGTACAGGGACAGGGCTGCTCCTTGTTCATTTTGAATTTGTTTTAGCACTTTCATCGAATTGGCAAGTTTCGGGGTACCATGAATGGTAGTGTAAATTGCAGCAAAGACTAACCTCAATGGCGCTGTTCTCTAGAGAGGGAATCATTCCAAATGCATGCACTCTGTGAGAATTCTATGTTTACAGAGGGGTCCTTTATAGGGAAACACTGCTTCCAGCTAATTTTTTTTGTGCTGTCAAGAACAGAATCTTTTCCCGTTCCTTGGGTGCTTTGCCCAATAATGAGTGCACTGTTTGAGGATAAAATCCTGTAACGGCCAATTGATGGACAGCTGGAGCAGCCTCGTTGGGGTGATGTTCAAAGTCCGCATTACAAACTGTATTAGTCATCTATATATTGCTACTAGCTCACTGTAAAATGTCTGTACATCATCTACTTGCATAGCCTGCACATTGGGATGTGGTGTGTACGTGGCAAACGTGGGTCACGCTGGTCTGTCATTACTTAAAAGACCTAATCTCACAGATTGTATTACATGTGGAAGGGCACCATCAAACCAGTTTTGGTGGTCTTGATAAGAAAGTGGTATTTTTAAGTTTTGGTAAGCTTGGCACTGCTGTAGTACGTTAACTATTCTGTAGGTGTGTAATGTATTTGAGGTGTCATTTACTTCAGGAAAACTGACCCGAGAATAAAAAATTTCTGTTTGGTATGCTTCATGAGCTTCCATGACAAATGTGACTTCCCCACCCTTCTCTCTTAAGCTATTGGCTAGTAGAAACTGTGTATGTGCTTGTCTTCGGTTTTCCAGGGTGTCTATGGCATTTGCCATGTTGAGGAGAGGGCATCAGAGTTGGGAACATCATTGGGTGAATACATCCTTTTTAAGGTTCAAGCTTGAACAACCTACAGTCTAGATGGGTGCTCCCTATTCGGCTGAGGAGGACTGTCCCTAAGACCACTGACATCTCCTTATAATGGAACTTAGGGTACCTTAGGGTGTGTGAGACAGAGATACTTAGGAGACTCGTAAATTAGTGCCAACACCATCATTTGCGGCACCATGTCATACAGACCTTCGTATCTCAATGAGACTGCTGGATGAGGGTCAGCAGCACCTCTGCTTGTAGGTGACTGAGTCACTCCTGCACCAGTTGGCAACTGTCGGCCCAACCCTACCGGCTCTCTAACAGCACCTCACCAAAACCCAGATAGTAAAGGTGATTTCTGGCACCCTAGCGCATGGACTCTGAAATCTCTCCAGGAAATTGCGGTGGAACAAGTGTTACCCTTGTCTCTTGTTGGCAATAGGGGCCATATTTATACTTTTTCACGCAAAACTACGTTAGCACATTTTTGCGTGAAAAAGTATAGCGCCGGCTATCGCCATTCCAAGATGCCGGCTGGGCGCCATATTTATGGAATGGCGCTAGCCGGCACGAATGCCCTGTTAGCGCCCTGGGAAAGGACGCTAACAGGGTGACAGAGGCATAGGGGAAACCAGGGCTCGTGCGCCGAATAATGGTGCTACAATGTTCAGAAGCAGAAAAATTGCCTCTAAGCAGTGTAGCGCCATTTTCTGGCGCACAACCCCCATAGACATAGCTCCGGTCTTACTAAAGGCAGGAGCCATGCCCACCACCACAATGGCCGTGCCCAGGGAATGGGCCAGCGGGCCAGCCAGTGACGTTCAGGGGGCCTCATGTCAGGGCCCCTGAGCGGGGTAATAGAAAAAAATTATACTTACCGGGACTTACCTGGGATGGGTCCCCATCCTTAGGTGTCCTCCTGGTGTGGGTGGGGGTGTTCCTGGGGCCAGGGAAGGGCACCTGTGGGCACTTTCCATGGTCTCTGACCACGGAAATATGCCTATAGGTCCCCTACGCCTGTCCATGCCCAGGCGTTAAATAATGGCGCTAAGCAAGCTTAGCGCCATTATTTAAGGCCCCCATCCCCCCTGCTGGATTATAGCACCGGGGATAAATATGGCGCAAAGGCCATATCATCCTTATCTGAACGGGAACGCCTACCTTGAATCTCATTGACGCAAGGTAGGTGTTCACGTCCAGAAAACAATGTTAACTCCATAACTTTGGCGCTGGACGTGTCTAGCGCCAAAGTATAAATATGGAGTTAGGTTTGGGCTGAATTAGCGGGAAAAGAAATGATGCTAATTCAGTGTAAACCGAATATAAATATGGGCCTAAGTCTCTTACCCACATACAGGCAAGAAAGGAGATACAGGATCATTTTCAATACATTTATTGAAAAGACTGCAATCTGTGATAAAACGCATAAGATTCAATGATTAGGGTAATTATGAATAAGAAATTCATGACTGAGAGAATAAACAATGTGAATATGAACAACCCTAACATATTGCAATAAACATGAATATGCAAATTCTTCTGTGAAGGGTATTTTCTACCCTAATGAGAGCAAGGCATGATAAACCTAATGTGGCCATGCCATGTCCATGAACGCGCCCCAACACCCATTACCTTAGCACAAGGTCGTCACAAAGGCTGAGATCTGCTGCGAAGTGACGTGCAATATAGATGGAATATCCTGGGCGGAACACCCTCTAATGACCTTGGTCTCTCAAGGTATTTTTATAGGCACGCTACTGTTCGCGCAAAAATTCTGCCAAGGGTACGTACCTAAAAGTTAGATTGGGTGTGCAAACTTGCATCGGCAATATCGTAACAAACACCTGACCTGGTCACATTCTGTAACGTAAAGCAAAACATCATGATGACACTCTAGTACATACATTACCGATAATAATGCTTCCACGGAGTGGCACATGATTATGAAATAAAAACACTTACTCTAAAATGCAAGCTGTGCTAAAAAGAATAAAACTAATATTAAAAACAGAGCATGGTGTCTAGGTGAAAGGACAAAGGCCTGCAAGCCGAAGCTAAGCTAAACCCTGCGCCCAGGCAGGAGACTAAGATGAACCACATCCACCTTGGTTTCTATGCTTTACTGGGAGCTATGTCTCTGGGCTCAGCAGAATCTCCTTTCTCTCGAGGTAGTGCTTCGTCTGGGAAGGGAGAATGGGCCTGCAGACTTCCTGAGCAGGAGATTCCCTTCCTCATGTCTCTCTGCTTCCCCCCTCCGCTCAGATTCAGTCAGCCATGGCTTTGTGAATTTGCCACATAGGACTGCGCCTTTCTCCCACAGCGGTGCAACTCATTCCACCCAAGAAGGGTAGGGTGACAGGCACCCTATAGCCGTTCCTTGGCCTCAAGGCCTTTTCCAGAGATTTCCACACTAATTCCAAGATCCCTAAAGAAGATCCTGGAAGATCAGGCAGTGGAGTTCAGGAAAATGTGAATTCCCGACCTTTGAAAGTGGAGTCATCCCCTCAATAGCAGTTTTGCCACTCATCTCTCTCCATTGAAGGTTCCCCTTCTGAAGCCAGACTTCCTCAAGCGATTGAGGATGGTTGCATGGTCACAGGGCTTTAGCCAAGAGATGCTCAGCTGAAGTGGCAGAGGGTATCCAACTTTCTAGGAAGCCCTCAGCCCTGAAGGCTTATATTCGTCACTGGTGAAAGTTTGAGTCATGGTGGAGGATAGAGGCCTATCTCCTGGTTCTTGGGCTCCCATTAAACCCTTAGATTTCTTAAGGAATGGGTCCTTGTTCATGTTGGAACTCACTGTAACTGCTATCAGACCCCAAGCGGCATTGATTTAAGCTCTGAGTGGTGCTGATGTTGCCCTGGTGCCCACACTAGCCTCCCAGCTTCTAAGAAGCCTTTTTTCTGCCTAGGCCTAATGTGCCACATAACTTTATGCCACATTACTCACTCCAATCAGGCGGGAGAGCATCAGCAAAGTTTTGGGCTCATGTTTTGTCTTCTGTTTATCACCCTTGATTTGTTTAAATCTTTTTTAAACTCACTGTCATATCACAAAATGTGGTGCCAGCTTCCTTTTTGTTATGTGAAAACCTGAGAACCAATCACCTTCTGCTTGGGGATTTGCTCACTCCGTGAGGACTGGGACACAAAGACAGCATTAAGGGATATGGCAGCCCTCCTTGAGGAACTTCCTTATTTGGGGCAAGTAATAGAATTCTGTGGAGCAGACTGTCTGATTACTACACAAGGACTGTGACTGTCAAACTTCTCAGATCTTCAGTCGGCAGCAGCCATGATGCAGCCCACACTTTGGGCACCTAAGCAGATAGTGCCTCCCAAAGGAGGAACATCCCTTAAAGGTAAAAGAAACCACCAATGAACTCTGTAAGGCTCCAAGATGACAATGGGAGAGAAAATGGATCCAGCAGACAGAAGCAGGACACGGGAACAGACTTAGAGACACAGACAAGGGCAGAGAACCACCTACCAAAGCTCGGAAACAGCTTGTGGAGTGTTGCATTGAAAGGGTGAAGACAAATTCAATCCCTATACCCCCTTGGACAGGAAGATACCTCATGGATGATGCTGTCATGTTGGATTGGAAAGGTTCTAAAGAACACAAATGGAATGGCTGCCACCTTGGATCGGGTATATAAGAAACCCCATGAAACCTTCATAAAGGATTACGGGAAGGAGAAAGGATGAATTATCAGGGGCGACTCCTCCTCAGTGGTGGAGAGGTGTCACTCCCTGGCTGAGCCAGGTGATGCAAAATAAAATAATAGTTTGCTATCATTTTTTTTTTCACTGCTGCCAGCAGTGTGTAGAGGGAGAAGAGGAGCTGGGCTGGGCTGCGAGAGGTGGGAGGGAAGAGGAGGGGGGAATGCACTAAGTGCGCATGTGTGTTCGGATGGCCGTCTGATGCCGACCAAACACACATGCACACTAAGGTTTCTCCAACCCAGCTGTAAACACAGCTGGACTGGAGAAACAGCACGGACCCCAGGCTTGTGTCTGAGCAGCAGTCCGAGCCACTCAGACCAATCCTGACGCTGCTTTAATGCTATTTGTAGCATGTAAGCAGTGCCAGGATTGCTGGGGAGCCTGCACCGGTGTCCCAGACACCATAGGAAGGACGTGGCGGCTGGAGACGAAGGGAGATGGGTGTTGCAACAGAAATGGTAAGAGTTTTCTTTTTTTTTTATAAACCTTGCTTCACCATGGTCCTCCCCCAGTCCCCCACCCCACCAGTTGACCTATGAGGCAGCCACCATTGTGATCTGTGCCATTCTCCAGCATGATACATGGGGAGCTTACCACCAGAGAGTGCAGTGGTGGCCAGCCACAGTGAAGAAATAGCTTTAGGTGCACATGGAGGCCCACTGGATTCACTGCTGACCTGTAGGTGAGTGAGAAGCGCATCCCACTGTAAAGCGCAGCACGAGGGAAGCTGTCACAAAGTGGCCTGCGGTAGATAGGAATACCTGGACTCGGAGTAATGAAGCCTACCAGTAAGTAAATAGGTCACTTACCAGGCTGGGTCATTCTGTTGTCAGGTCTTCACCTTCACAATAAATATACATTCACGCATTGAATGAATTATCTGGTTATTAAAGACACAGAACATTCTTATCACCAGTGTCTGAATACCATAATGGCGGTATTTGTAGAGCTCATGTTCACTCAAGAGGAGGCCTCTTGGCACTAGTGACAGGGAGGAGATGCTTCTGCCACCTAACACAAAAGTACACATTGTATCGACGTCTTGAGGGTACAGGGAAGACTGCACCCACTGGGATTTGAAAGTCTGTCCATGAGATCAAACATTGATATCTGTGCTGGGTGCATTAGGCCACAGGCCCCCTAGACTGGTTTAAGGACCTCAGATGTTTAATGCGCAGTTAGAGGCACAGGCGTGGCTTTCTGGGCTTGCGTGCCCCATATTTCCTATAGAACATCTCACTCTGCTCACATGGGATGAACCAGGGATTCAGCCTCTCACAGGGGCATCCAATGTTCAGGTTATTAATACATTGGAGGGCACTGAGGCTCCAAGGTTCTGCCCACTGGAGCTGGAGAGCCAATTACACAATTCCTTACTGTTTGAGGTCTGGAGCACCTGGGCCTACAGGGTGGCTTCCTGGGTGGGTCACAGCATGACATGAGCCCCCTGGATGTGCTGAGGGGTCAAGGACAAGCAAGCCTAAGGAAGGACCAATCATGAGACATGGAGTATCACTGGGTGACTGTCCCACCTCTGTTTCTGGTATGTGGGAGATGAGGGCATCCGGCGAGGCACGATTCATCGTGCCCTGTGCCCTTAGACATCAGGTTCTGGGATCCTCTGATGTCAGGATCTGTATTCCTCTGATGTCAGGATTTGGTTCCTTTGATATTAGGATCCGGATTCCTTCGACATCAGGAACTGGACTCCTCTGATGTCAGGAACTGGATTCCTCTGACGTCAGGATCTTGATTCCTCTGGCATCAGGATCTGGTTCCTTTGATGTCAGTGTAGGAGGCTGGCCTGGTTTGTAGTGGTACCAAGGGGTACTTACACTCTGCACCAGGTCCAGTTATCCCTTATTAGTGTAGAAGAGGTGTCTAGCAGCTTAGACTGTTAGAAAAGGTAGCTTAGCAGAGCAGCTTAGGCTGAGCTAGGAGGCATGTAAAGCTCCTACTATACCACTGGTGTCATATGCACAATATCATAATAAAACACAATACACAGATATACTAAAAATAAAGGTACTTTATTTTTATGACAATATGCCAAAAGTATCTCAGTGAGTACCCTCAGTATGAGGATAGCAAATATACACAAGATATATGTACACAATACCAAAATTATGCAGTAATAGCAATAGAAAGCAATGCAAGCAATGTACAGTCACAATAGATTGCAATGAGGGCACATAGGTATTGGGGCAACACAAACCATATACTCTAGAAGTGAAATGCGAACCACGAATGGACCCCAAACCTATGTGACCTTGTAGAGGGTCGCTGGGACTGTAAGAAAACAGTGAGGGTTAGAAAAATAGCCCACCCCAGACCCTGAAAAGTGGGTGCAAAGTGCACCTGTAGTGCTTTCCTCTTATTTAGTTTCTAAGCACTAACATAACACAACAGAAATGCACTTCTGAGGTCAAAGAAGACTTTTATTGTTATTTTATTCTTCCCCAACCACAATGTTTATGAATGAATGACGAATTAGTAGCTTTCAAGTCCGCGTTAATCAAACAAAATATATCAGTTTGCAATATACACAGCAGGTTATATTTATAAGATATTGAATGCAAAGCAAAACAAATACTTCACCGTGTAGGAACTATTTACAGCTACATCTTTCTAAGGTCTGCAAGCTGAGACCCCTGTCAGCCGCGAGAAAGAGTGTCATCTACCCACACGGGATGCTGGCAACTGGCGCCAAGCTCCAGCACGAGGTCCGGCAGATTCGAATCTGACTCTCTGCAGCCTGTTACATTCGTTACAAAGGTGTGCCCCCTCCTCTCAGACCTGGGAAACTGAGCAAGCCTTTTGGAGACTGGCCAGGTCTCCAAGACTACTCCTGTTCCCAAGCTCAAGGGAAGAGAAACGACGCCCATGTACTCTCTCTTATCAGGTCTAGTCTACTGTGAGAGCAAAACATCTTGGTTCTCTGGTGCAAAAACACAGCTTGGAAAAATACAGAACTCCACGTTAAAGGCAATGGGCAGCTAACCTAAATATCAAATGCAATGTCATGTTAAAGGCAATAGGCAGCTAACCTAAATATCAAATGCAATGTCTAGTGTCATGTCAAAGCCAATAGGCATCTAAGCTGAATACAAAATACAATGTCTTATATCATGTCAAAGCCCATAGGCAGCTGAGCTGAATACAAAATGCAATGTATAATATCATGTCAAAGCCAAAAGGCAGCGGAGCTGAATACAAAATGCAATGTCTAATATCATGTCAAAGCCAATAGGCAGTTAAGCTGAATATCATGTCAAAGCCAATAGGAATGCAATGTCAAAGCCAATAGGCGGCTAGACTGGATACAGCATGTCAAAGCCAATAGGCAGAATACAGAATGTAATGGCTAATGCAATGTCAAAGCCCATAGGCGGCTAAACTGAACAAAACATACCATGTGCTACTGGTGAACATTGAGCAACTAATATGCGCAGTGGTGAAACACAAAGTCATTGGTCAAAACAAAACTTTATCAAATGGCAGGACATTCCGCCCTTTGACCAATGAATTTTTGTTTCACATATCTCATATTTCAAAAAAAAAAAAAAAAACATCAGCACAAAAAAAACATTATGATCAAAGCAATCCCTGTAAAGCAATAGAAGTGAATTAACACATTGATTTCATAACCTTTCACATCAGATACATCTATACAGAAAAGACTGGGCAATTTTTTTTTTTTTTTTTTTTTTTTTTCTGAATGAGTCTCTAATTCAACAGTGTTAGCAATTTGATGTGGCATGAGTTCTGCTCATGTAAAGGTGCACGGTCCACCTGAAAGGTTTTCTGGAAGGTAAGCAAAAGTCAGAGTTCCATACGAGAGGGAAAAAAAAGAAAAAAAAAAAAACAGCAAACAAGTTGAACTTGAACTGAAGGCGCAGTTTGCGCAAAATGGATCCATGGCGCTGGCACTTTACTCAGCCAGGTTCAGGTTGGGGATTCGGTCCCTTCCCCGACCCCACACGCACACACCGGAAGGGGGACCACACAGCGCACTCAGGGACAGTGGCGAAACGTGGTCGGATCTGCAAAAGAAACAAGTATGACTTTTCTTGCAAATAACATTTTTCATTTAAACTGCACCCTTCCTCTTTCTTTCCCTGTTTTATAATCAGCAGGACGTTTTTGGGGCCCTTTGTTATATTCTCTGCAGGTTCTGGAGGGTCACTTGGGGCGTCAGCCCACACATCAGCACTGAGGTTTTTATCTGCTGCGCCACAGCTCCCCTTTTCTTGCACTGTCAGAAGGGCTGGGGCAGACTCATTCTTTACCAAACCTACATTCACTGCATTTTTGTCAAGTTGGGCCATTCTGTCTCCAATTTGTATGAATGAATCAGATTCTTTTCTAGGTATCAGCATAATTTCGATTTTTCCTTGGTAATTTGCAGCAATCACTCTCCCTAAAACCTGATCACTTTGCCATTTCTGTTCTGGTAACTTTCCTCTCCCCAACTGCTCTGTGACTGCTTGCATGACAGATTGCTTTTGTGCGTGCTGCACAGTTTTTATCAAATCTAGGGGAATGTGCATCTCTCTCATCTCTGCCCACCTGTAAGTGGCTTTTTCACATTTCTGGTGCACCCACATAGCCATCCCCACTAAGGCAGAATTCTGGGTGAACACTTCTCTCTCTGCATTTTTCTCATTAACATCTGCAAGGTAATTGAACCAGTTAGGTGCTAAAACATTATCAAAGAACCAAAAATCAGCGTAAAAATGACACATCTCACGTAGCTCTTGCTTTAAAATCTGACACACATTATACAACTCTGTTCCTTCTACGGTGCCAGAAAACAACATTTCAGTCAATGAATCATCAGTAAAACAAACATGCTTTTTATCTTCAGTAGACACGAATTCAAATGGTGCACACAATTTCATTGGTAATTCTTTTACCTGTGGTACTCTAGCCCTGTCTTGCAAGTACCAGATCCAATGTATGATTCTAGCTAGGGGCAGTATTTTCTTCCCTTGTTCATGATTTAAATGTACATAAGTATTTCCTTCTTGCACTGCGCAAAAACCTAAAGTCTGCATTATTTCATTTGCCAAATCACACGCGCGCAGTTGCATATTATTTTTCACAGTGACCATATACAACAGTGTTAGGATTTCTCTCAAATGAGGGCTATTCTTTTTCCAAAAATCAAACAAGCTAATGAAACTCGGGGTGTCTTGCTCTAAAATCCTTCGTTTTACTTGTGCATTTTGCAACGGTAACTCGTAAATCACATTCTCGTCCGTGTTATCAGTTAAGGAATGCATTTTGGCTGCCAAAAACCCTGGCTCACACGGAAACTCAGTGCAGCTCGGAGCTGTCTTAACCCCCTCATTACTGGAATGGGACAAGAAAGATTCTTCAAAAACAGCCCTTTTATAACTTTCCGTCTTATTTTGAATTATTGTATCCTGGCTAATTTGCTCACGTAAATTCCTATTTTCATGTTCCAACTTCCTACATTTCTCCTGCATTTCTCTGTAAGCAGATAAAGGTATCCAGACCTTTCTGTCATCATTACTTCCAAAACACACTTTTTCTACATATATACAACAGGAATTATTTCTCAAAACAACATCAGGCATTTTAGCTACACATGCATTTTCTTCTGTAATTCCCCAAACAGAAAACAATTCACAGTTTTTCTTAGCACCATCAGGCAGTTCATCAACACATGTATTCTCAGACATGGTCTGCCGTGCTACTGTGATTCTCCAAACAGAAAACAATTTCTGTAATTCTCCAAACAACAAAAAAACAATTACACTTTTAAAGTGTGCACTTAGAAATCTACTAACTCGTCAAACCCCTTCTTAATCACCTCTTAATGACCGACCCCACTTCTGGTACCAATTGTAGTGCTTTCCTCTTATTTAGTTTCTAAGCACTAACATAACACAACAGAAATGCACTTCTGAGGTCAAAGAAGACTTTTATTGTTATTTTATTCTTCCCCAACCACAATGTTTATGAATGAATGACGAATTAGTAGCTTTCAAGTCCGCGTTAATCAAACAAAATATATCAGTTTGCAATATACACAGCAGGTTATATTTATAAGATATTGAATGCAAAGCAAAACAAATACTTCACCGTGTAGGAACTATTTACAGCTACATCTTTCTAAGGTCTGCAAGCTGAGACCCCTGTCAGCCGCGAGAAAGAGTGTCATCTACCCACACGGGATGCTGGCAACTGGCGCCAAGCTCCAGCACGAGGTCCGGCAGATTCGAATCTGACTCTCTGCAGCCTGTTACATTCGTTACAAAGGTGTGCCCCCTCCTCTCAGACCTGGGAAACTGAGCAAGCCTTTTGGAGACTGGCCAGGTCTCCAAGACTACTCCTGTTCCCAAGCTCAAGGGAAGAGAAACGACGCCCATGTACTCTCTCTTATCAGGTCTAGTCTACTGTGAGAGCAAAACATCTTGGTTCTCTGGTGCAAAAACACAGCTTGGAAAAATACAGAACTCCACGTTAAAGGCAATGGGCAGCTAACCTAAATATCAAATGCAATGTCATGTTAAAGGCAATAGGCAGCTAACCTAAATATCAAATGCAATGTCTAGTGTCATGTCAAAGCCAATAGGCATCTAAGCTGAATACAAAATACAATGTCTTATATCATGTCAAAGCCCATAGGCAGCTGAGCTGAATACAAAATGCAATGTATAATATCATGTCAAAGCCAAAAGGCAGCGGAGCTGAATACAAAATGCAATGTCTAATATCATGTCAAAGCCAATAGGCAGTTAAGCTGAATATCATGTCAAAGCCAATAGGAATGCAATGTCAAAGCCAATAGGCGGCTAGACTGGATACAGCATGTCAAAGCCAATAGGCAGAATACAGAATGTAATGGCTAATGCAATGTCAAAGCCCATAGGCGGCTAAACTGAACAAAACATACCATGTGCTACTGGTGAACATTGAGCAACTAATATGCGCAGTGGTGAAACACAAAGTCATTGGTCAAAACAAAACTTTATCAAATGGCAGGACAGCACCTAAGTTCCCTAGAGGGCACAGAAGTTGTGATAGGGGAATTCTGCAAGGAAGACCAACACCAGCAATGCAGCAATGATGGATTTCCAGACAAGAGTACCTGTGGAACAAGGGGACCAAGTCCAAGAGTCACGATCAAGTCGGGAGTGGGCAGATGCCCAGGAAATGCCAGCTGTGGGTGCAAAGAAGCTGCCACTGGATGGTAGAAGCTGTGGATTCTGCAAGATCGAAGAGGACTAGGAACTTCCCCTTTGGAAGATGGATGTCCCACGTCATGAAGAAGCTTGCAGAGGTATTTCCGTGCAGAAAGACCGCAAACAAGCCTTGCTAGCTGCAAGGGTCGTGGTTAGGGTTTTTTGATGCTGCTGTGGCCCAGGAGGGAGCAGGATGTCGCCAATTGAGTGAGGAGACAGAGGGGGCATCTAGCAAGACAAAGAGCCCACTCAGAAGCAAGCAGCACCCGCAGAAATGCCGGAACAGGCACTACGAAGTGGAGTGAACCAGAGCTCACCCGAAGTCACAAAAGAAGGTCCCACGACGCCGGAGGACAACTCAGGAGGTCGTGCACTGCAGGTTAGATTGTCGGGGAACCAGGCTTGGCTGTGCACAAAGGAAATCCTGGAAGAGTGCACAGGAGCGGGAGCAGCTGCAAATCACGCGGTACCCAGCAATGCAGTCTAGCGTGGGGAGGCAAGGACTTACCTCCACCAAACTTGGACTGAAGAATCACTGGACTGTGGGAGTCACTTGGACAGAGTTGCTGAGTTCCAGGAACCATGCTCGTCATGCTGAGAGGGGACCCAGAGGACCGGTGATGCAGTCTTTTGGTACCTGCGGTTGCAGGGGGACGATTCCGTCGACCCACAGGAGATTTCTTCAGAGCTTCTAGTGCAGAGAGGAGGCGGACTACCCCCACAGCATGCACCACCAGGAAAACAGTCGAGAAGGCGGACGGATCAGCGTTACAAGGTCGCAGTAGTTGTCTTTGCTACTTTGTTGCAGTTTTGCAGGCGTCCAGAGCAGTCAGCGGTCGATTCCTTGGCAGAAGATGAAGAGAGAAATGCAGAGGAACTCTGATGAGCTCTTGCATTCGTTATCAAAAGAATTCCCCAAAGCAGAGACCCTAAATAGCCAGAAAAGGAGGTTTGGCTACTTAGGAAGGAGGATAGGCTAGCAACACAGGTAAGAGCCTATCAGAAGGAGTCTCTGACGTCACCTGCTGGCCCTGGCCACTCAGAGCAGTCCAGTGTGCCAGCAGCACCTCTGTTTCCAAGATGGCAGAGGTCTGGAGCACACTGGAGGAGCTCTGGGCACCTCCCAGGGGAGGTGCAGGTCAGGGGAGTGGTCACTCCCCTTTCCTTTGTCCAGTTTCGCGCCAGAGCAGGCTTATGCAGAGATGGGCACCATCTGTGCCCATCAAAGCATTTACAGAGGCTGGGGGAGGCTACTCCTCCCCAGCCCTGACACCTTTTTCCAAAGGGAGAGGGTGTAACACCCTCTCTCTGAGGAAGTCCTTTGTTCTGCCTTCCTGGGCCAAGCCTGTCTGGACCCCAGGAGGGCAGAAACCTGTCTGAGGGGTTGGCAGCAGCAGCAGCTGCAGTGAAACCCCGGGAAAGGTAGTTTGGCAGTACCCGGGTCTGTGCTAGAGACTCGGGGGGTCATGGAATTGTCTCCCCAATGCCAGAATGGCATTGGGGTGACAATTCCATGATCTTAGACGTGTTACATGGCCATGTTCGGAGTTACCATTGTAACGCTATACATATGTCGTGACATATGTATAGTGCACGCGTGTAATGGTGTCCCAGCACTCACAAAGTCTGGGGAATTTGCCCTGAACAATCTGGGGGCACCTTGGCTAGTGCCAGGGTGCCCACACACTAAGTAACTTAGCACCCAACCTTTACCAGGTAAAGGTTAGACATATAGGTGACTTATAAGTTACTTAAGTGCAGTGGTAAATGGCTGTGAAATAACGTGGACGTTATTTCACTCAGGCTGCAATGGCAGGCCTGTGTAAGAATTGTCAGAGCTCCCTATGGGTGGCAAAAGAAATGCTGCAGCCCATAGGGATCTCCTGGAACCCCAATACCCTGGGTACCTCAGTCCCATATGCTAGGGAATTATAAGGGTGTTCCAGTATGCCAATGTATATTGGTGAAATTGGTCACTAGCCTGTTAGTGACAATTTGGAAAGAAATGAGAGAGCATAACCACTGAGGTTCTGGTTAGCAGAGCCTCACTGAGACAGTTATTCATAACACAGGTAACACATACAGGGCACACTTATGAGCACTGGGGCCCTGGCTGGCAGCGTCCCAGTGACACATACAACTAAAACAACATATATACAGTGAAATATGGGGGTAACATGCCAGGCAAGATGGTACTTTCCCACACAACCCCCCCCCAAATGAAGGACAATAAGACTAGCCATGACCTGATGAGTCTTCATTGTCCAAGTGGAAATATCTGGAGAGTCCATCTGCATTGGAGTGGGTACTCCCAGGTCTATGCTCCACTGTATAGTCCATTCCCTGTAGGGATATGGACCACCTCAACAATTTAGGGTTTTCACCTTTCATTTGTTTTAGCCAAAGTAGAGGTTTGTGGTCTGTCTGAACAATGAAGTGAGTGCCAAACAGGTATGGCCTCAACTTCTTCAGTGCCCAGACCACAGCAAAGGCCTCCCTCTCTATGGCAGACCAACGCTTTTCTCTAGGGGTCAACCTCCTACTAATAAAAGCAACAGGTTGATCCTGGCTCTCAGAATTAAGTTGTGATAAGACTGCCCATACCCCTAATTCAGATGCATTAGTTTGGACAATAAATTATTTGGAGTAACAGGGGCTTTTCAGGACAGGTGCAGAGCACATGGCCTGCTTCAGCTCCTCAAAAGATTTCTGACAGTTTGATGTCCATAATACCTTTTTAGGCATTTTATTTGAAGTGAGGTCATTAAGAGGGGCTGCTATGGAGCCATAGTTCTTTATGAACCTCCTGTAGTACCCAGTGAGGCCTAAGAAGGCTCTCACCTGAGTCTGAGTTGTAGGGGGAACCCAATCTATAATAGTTTGGATTTTCTACTGAAGTGGTGCAATCTGTTCTCCACCTACCAGGTGTTCCAGATAAACCACTTTCCCCTGCCCTATCTGGCACTTTGAAGCCTTGATAGTGAGGCCTGCCTTTTGCAGGGCCTCCAAAACCTTCCATAGGTGGACCAGGTGATCATCCCAGCTGGAGCTAAAGACAGCTATATCATCTAGATACGCTGCACTAAAAGCCTCCAGCCCTTGCAAGACTGTATTCACCAACCTCTGAAAAGTGGCAGGTGCATTTTTCAAACCAAAGGGCAATACTGTGAATTGGTAGTGCCCTCCAATGGTAGAAAATGCAGTTTTTGCTTTTGCATCCTCTGATAACTTGGGGCCAGATGTAGCAAAACGGCAATTTGCGACTTGCAAATTGCGAGTCCCTGCGACTCGCAATTTGCAAGTCGCAAATTGCTGTGCAGTACGGTGTCTCAGACACCGACTGCGACTCGCTATGGGGTCGCAATGACCCACCTCATGAATATTCATGAGGTGGGTCGCAAATTGCGGCCCCATAGCGAGTATAGGCACTCGCTAACATGGAGGCCTGCTGACGTCAGCAGACCTCCATGTTCGTGACCTGCTTTTAAATAAAGCAGTTTTTTTTTTTTAAGTGTAGCCCGTTTTCCTTACAGGAAAACGAGCTGCACTTAAAAAAAAACGAAACCTTTTGTTTCGGTATTTTTTCAGGGCAGGGAGTGGTCCCTTGGACCACTCCCTGCCCTGAAAAAATATTTTAGGGTCCAGTCACAAACTGGAAGGGGTCCCATGGGGACCCCTTCCAATTTGCGAGTGGGTTACCATCCACTTGAAGTGGATGGTAACTGCGATGCCATTTGCGACCGCGTACGCGGTCGCAAATGGTATTGCATCCCACTGCGACTCGCAAATAGGAAGGGAACACCCCTTCCTATTTGCGAGTCGGAAATGCATATTGCGAGTTGGTAACGACTCGCAATACGCATTTCTGCATGGCAAACCCACGTTTGCGACTCGCAAACGGCGATTTTCGCCGTTTGCGACTCGCAAATGGTTTGCTACATCTGGCCCTTGATCTGCCAATACCATGCAGTCAAATCAAAGGTGCTTAGATACTTGGCAGATGCCAGTGTATCTATTAGCTCATCTGCCCTGGGTATAGGGTGAGCATCAGTTTTAGTTACCTGGTTGAGACCTCTGTAGTCAAAACAAAATCTCATTTCCCTTTTCCCATCTTTGGAATGAGGCTTTGGTACAAGTACCACAGGAGAGGCCCATGGACTTTCAGAGTGCTCAACCACTCCCAGTTCAAGCATTTTCTGAACCTCTTGTTTTATGCAGTCTCTGACATGGTCAGGCTGCCTATAGATCTTGCTTTTGACAGGCAAGCTGTCTCCAGTATCTATAGTGTGTTCACACCAAGAAGTGGTGCCTGGCACAGTAGAAAAGAGTTCAGAAAATTGACCCAGGAGATTTATGCAGTGGTCTTTCTGCTCAGCAGTAAGACAATCTGCCAGAACTACACCTTCCACTAGAACATCTTGTTCTCTGGAAGAGAAGAGATCAGGGAGAGGGTCACTCTCTTCTTCCTGTCCTTCATCTGTTGCCATGAGCAGGGTGAGATCAGCCCTGTCACAGTAGGGTTTTAGGCGATTGACATGGCGCACCCTAAGGGGACTCCTGGCAGTGCCCAAGTCAACCAAGTAGGTGACTTCTCCCTTTTTCTCAACAATAATGTGGGGTCCACTCCATTTGTCTTGGAGTGCTCTTGGGGCCACAGGCTCCAAGACCCACACTTTCTGCCCTGGTTGGTACTGAATCAGAACAGCCTTCTGGTCATGCCATTCCTTTTGGAGCTCTTGGCTGGCCTGAAGGTTTTTACTGGCCTTTTTCATGTACTCAGCCATCCTAGATCTTAGGCCAAGTACATAGTCCACTATGTCTTGTTTAGGAGCTTTTAAAGGTTGTTCCCAACCCTCCTTCACAAGTGTTAGAGGACCTCTTACAGGGTGTCCAAATAGGAGTTCAAAGGGGCTGAAGCCCACTCCTTTTTGGGGTACCTCCCTGTAAGCAAAAAGGAGGCAAGGTTACAGGACATCCCATCTCCTCCGGAGTTTTTCAGGGAGTCCCATTATTATTCCTTTGAGAGTTTTATTAAACCTCTCAACCAGTCCATTTGTTTGTGGATGATAGGGTGTGGTGAACTTGTATGTCACACTACATTCCTTCCACATGGCCTTTAAGTAAGCAGACATGAAATTGCTTCCCCTGTCTGATACCACCTCTTTTGTGAAGCCCACCCTGGAAAAGATTCCCAGGAGGGCCTTTGCCACTGCAGGAGCTGTAGTGGTCCTTAGTGGAATTGCTTCAGGATATCTGGTGGCATGGTCCACTACCACCAAGATAAACCTATTGCCTGAAGCAGTAGGAGGGTCAAGGGGGCCAACTATGTCAACCCCTACCCTTTCAAAGGGAATCCCAACCACAGGCAGTGGAATAAGGGGTGCCTTTGGGGTGCCACCTGTTTTGCCACTGGCTTGACAGGTGACACAGGACTTACAAAATTCCTTTGTGTCCTCTGACATTCTTGGCCAATGAAACAAGGGAACAAGTCTGTCCCAAGTTTTCATTTGTCCTAAATGTCCAGCCAAGGGAATGTCATGGGCTAGAGTTAGGAGGAACTCTCTGTATTGCAAGGGAATGACCAATCTCCTGGCTGCTCCAAGTTTAGGGTCCCTTGCCTCAGTATACAAGAGGTTGTCCTCCCAGTAAACTCTGTGAGAGTCACTGACATCCCCATTTTGTTGTTTGACAGCTTGCTGTCTTAGACCCTCTAGTGTGGGACAGGTCTGCTGTGCCACACTCAGCTCCTCCCTGGCAGGCCCCCCTCCACCCAAAAGCTCAGCAGTGTCTGCTTCCAGCTCCTCTGGTGTAGGTTCTGCACAGGGTGGAAATTTTTCTTCCTCAGAAGTTGAATCCACTGTAGAGGAAGGGATAGTAGGTAGTGTTTTACCTTTACTAACCCTAGCTTTAGGGAGCACTTGGTCCATTCTTTCAGGATCCAAGTCACCCTGTCCTTTTTGCTTTTTGGCCTGAGCCCTTGTCAAAGCAAAAATATGCCCAGGAATGCCCAGCATTGCTGCATGAGCCTCCAACTCCACTTCTGCCCAAGCTGATGTCTCTAAATCGTTCCCTAGTAGACAGTCTACAGGTAAATCTGAGGCAACCACAACTTTCTTTGGACCAGTAACCCCCCCCAGTTGAGATTCACAACAGCCATGGGGTGGCTAAGAGTGTTGTTATGAGCATCAGTCACTTGGTACTGGTGACCAAGTAGGTGTTGTTCAGGGTGGACCAGTTTCTCTATTACCATTGTAACACTGGCACCTGTGTCCCTATAGGCCTGAACCTCAACACCATTTATTAGGGGAAGTTGCTTGTACTTATCCATATTAAGGGGACAAGCAACCAAGGTGGCCAAATCAATGGCACCTTCAGAGACTAACTCAGCCTCTGTGGTCTCCCTAACAAGACCAACTCCAACCCCAACTAAATTACCAAAAGTGAGCCCAACTACTCCCTTGGATTGGCTATTAGTAGGTTTGCTCCCACCACCACTGCTATTACTAGGGGCACTAGGTGTAGCAGCCGGGGTTGTAGTGGTAGGAGGCTTAGTGCTTTTCTTTGGACAACTGGGATCAGTTGTCCAATGGCCTTTTATTTTACATAAATAGCACCATGGTTTCTTAACTTGATTTGAAGAGGATTTGGGCCCACCACCCCCACCAGAGTGTTTTTGTGGGCCTGATGAAGACTCATTTTTAGATTTTTCTCTACCCTTGTCTGAAGACTTACCATCCTTCTTCTTGCCATCCTTGTCACCCCCTGTATGAACTTTTCTGTTCACCCTTGTTCTGACCCTTTGTCTGCCTTCTTTCCCAATTCTTGGGGAGAGGTCAGATCTGAGTCCACTAGGTACTGGTGCAACAAATCAGACACACAATTATTAAGAATATGCTCTCTCAGGATTAAGTTATACAGGCTTTCATAGTCAGAAACTTTACTGCCATGTAACCACCCCTCCAAGGCCTTCATTGACTGGTCAACAAAGTCTACCCAGTCTTGTGAAGACTCTTTTTTGGTTTCTCTGAACTTGATCCTGTACTGTTCAGTGGTTAAGCCATAACCATCTAGGAGTGCATTCTTAAGAACTGTAAAATCATTGGCTTCACTTTCTTTAACAGTAAGGAGCCTATCCCTACCCTTTCCACTGAAAGATAGCCATAGGATAGCAGCCCACTGCCTTTGAGGGACCCCCTGTACAACACAGGCCCTCTCAAGTGCAGCAAACCACTTGTTAATGTCATCCCCCTCCTTGTAAGGGGGAACTATCTTGTGCAGATTCCTAGAATCATGCTCTTTTACAGGATTACTATCTGTAATACCGCTGCTGCCACCATGGGGTCCAAACCCCAACCTCTGTCTTTCTCTTTCTAAGTCAAATGCTTGTCTGTCTAGATCCAGCTGTTTCTTCTTGAGCTTCAGTCTTGATTCTTCAACTCTCAATCTATTGAGTTCCCTTTCTAACACTCTGTCTTCAGCGAGGGTGGGTTGGGCATGCTTTGACACAGAAGAATGGTGTGAATGAACAGAGGGAGACCTGTCCCTAACAGATGGCACTCTAACAACCTGGCCTAAACGAGTAACCTCTATACTATGATGAGAACTCACATCAGTACCAGCCCTGCTAGGTGGCCTGCTAAGGGGCAGGTTGGGAAGGTTCCCTTCTAATCCTTTTACTGGGGCTACCCCAGAATCAGAGTGTGAACCATCAGCTAATCTCTCACCAGATGTGCCAACTATGGTCTTATCTTGTTCAATGAGCATATTAACTAACAATTGTCTTGAGGGATTCTTCCCTACCCCTAAACCTCTTTCAATGCAGAGACTCCTTGCTCCTTTCCAGCTAAGGTGGTCATAAGCAGTTCTGGACAGATCCAGAGTTTGACCTGTACCAGACATGATAGAAAAGGTTTAAGGGACAGAAAAAGAAAGGAAAAGTTTCAGAACTTTTTAAGGAACAGAAAAAAACTTTTTAAACTTTTTAAGAACTTTTTGAAAGTTTTAGAGGTACTTTTCAGCACTTAGCAATAGAGTAAGAGGAGAAAAGCAAAACTTTTTGGTTAGGTGTACATACACTGAACTTGTTTTGTATATTTTTCTCTTATGAAAAGTACAAAATGACAAAGTGGTAAGTAGTTGCAAGTACTTATCCTACCGCTGCACAACCAATGTAGGTGGCTGGCCTGGTTTGTAGTGGTACCAAGGGATACTTACACTCTGCACCAGGTCCAGTTATCCCTTATTTGTGTAGAAGAGGTGTCTAGCAGCTTAGGCTGATAGAAAAGGTAGCTTAGCAGAGCAGCTTAGGCTGAACTAGGAGGCATGTAAAGCTCCTACTATACCACTGGTGTCATATGCACAATATCATAAGAAAACACAATACACAGATATACTAAAAATAAAGGTACTTTATTTTTATGAAAATATGCCAAAAGTATCTCAGTGAGTACCCTCAGTATGAGGATAGCAAATATACACAAGATATATGTACACAATACCAAAATTATGCAGTAATAGCAATAGAAAGCAATGCAAGCAATGTACAGTCACAATAGATTGCAATGAGGACACATAGGGATAGGGGCAACACAAACCATATACTCTAGAAGTGGAATGAGAACCACGAATGGACCCCAAACCTATGTGACCTTATAGAGGGTCGCTGGGACTGTAAGAAAACAGTGAGGGTTAGAAAAATAGCCCACCCCAAGACCCTGAAAAGTGGGTGCAAAGTGCACCTAAGTTCCCCAGATGGCACAGAAGTCGTGATAGGGGAATTCTGCAAGGAAGACCAACACCAGCAATGCAACAACGATGGATTTCGAGACGAGAGTACCTGTGGAACAAGGGGACCAAGTCCAAGAGTCACGATCAGGTCGGGAGTGGGCAGATTCCCAGGAAATGCCAGCTGTGGGTGCAAAGAAGCTGCCATCGGATGGTAGAAGCTGTGGATTCTGCAAGAACGAAGAGGACTAGGAACTTCCCCTTTGGAGGATGGATGTCCCACGTCGTGAAGAAGCTTGCAGAGGTGCAGAAAGACCGCAAACAAGCCTTGCTAGCTGCAAGGGTCGCGGTGAGGGTTTTTGGATGCTGCTGTGGCCCAGAAGGGACCAGGATGTCGCCAATTGCCTGAGGAGACAGAGGGGGCATCCAGCAAGACAAAGAGCCCACTCAGAAGCAAGCAGCACCCGCAGAAATGCCAGAACAGGCACTACGAAGTGGAGTGAACCGGAGCTCACCCGAAGTCACAAAAGAAGGTCCCACGAAGCCAGAGGACAACTCAGGAGGTCGTGCACTGCAGGTTAGAGTGTGGGGGACTAAGAGTGCACAGGACCCGGAGCAGCTGCAAATCACGCGGTACCCAGCAATGCAGTCTAGCGTGGGGATGCAAGGACTTACCTCCACCAAACTTGGACTGAAGAGTCACTGGACTGTGGGAGTCACTTGGACAGAGTTGCTGAGTTCTAGGGACCACGCTCGTCGTGCTGAGAGGGGACCCAGAGGACCGGTGATGCAGTCTTTTGGTGCCTGCGGTTGCAGGGGGACGATTCCGTCGACCCACGGGAGATTTCTTCGGAGCTTCTAGTGCAGAGAGGAGGCAGACTACCCCCACAGCATGCACCACCATTAAAACAGTCGAGAAGGCGGCCGGATTAGCGTTACAAGGTCGCAGTAGTCGTCTTTGCTACTTTGTTGCAGTTTTGCAGGCGTCCAGAGCAGTCAGCGGTCGATTCCTTGGCAGAAGGTGAAGAGAGAAATGCAGAGGAACTCTGATGAGCTCTTCCATTCGTTATCTAAAGAATTCCCCAAAGCAGAGACCCTAAATACCCAGAAAAGGAGGTTTGGCTACTTAGGAAGGAGGATAGGCTAGCAACACAGGTAAGAGCCTATCAGAAGGTGTCTCTGACGTCACCTGCTGGCCCTGGCCACTCAGAGCAGTCCAGTGTGCCAGCAGCACCTCTGTTTCCAAGATAGCAGAGGTCTCGAGCACACTGGAGGAGCTCTGGGCACCTCCCAGGGGAGGTGCAGGTCAGGGGAGTGGTCACTCCCCTTTCCTTTGTCCAGTTTCGCACCAGAACAGGGCTGGGGGATCCCTGAACCGGTGTAGACTGGCTTATGCAGAGATGGGCACCATTTGTGCCCATCAAAGCATTTCCAGAGGCTGGGGGAGGCTACTCCTCCCCAGCCCTGACACCCTTTTCCAAAGGGAGAAGGTGTAACACCCTCTCTCTGAGGAAGTCCTTTGTTCTGCCTTCCTGGGCCAAGCCTGTCTGGACCCCAGGAGGGCTGAAACCTGTCTGAGGGGTTGGCAGCAGCAGCAGCTGCAGTGAAACCCCGGGAAAGGTAGTTTGGCAGTACCCGGGTCTGTACTAGAGACTCAGACAATTCCATGATCTTAGACATGTTACATGGCCATGTTCGGAGTTACCATTGTGACGCTATACATATGTCGTGACATATGTATAGTGCACGCGTGTAATGATGTCCCCGCACTCACAAAGTCCGGGGAATTTGCCCTGAACGATGTGGGGGCACCTTGGATAGTGCCAGGGTGCCCACACACTAAGTAACTAGCACCCAACCTTTACGAGGTAAAGGTTAGACATATAGGTGACTTATAAGTTACTTAAGTGCAGTGGTAAATGGCTGTGAAATAACGTGGACGTTATTTCACTCAGGCTGCAATGGCAGGCCTGTGTAAGAATTGTCAGAGCTCCCTATGGGTGGCAAAAGAAATGCTGCAGCCCATAGGGATCTCCTGTAACCCCAATACCCTGGGTACCTCAGTCCCATATACTAGGGAATTATAAGGGTGTTCCAGTATGCCAATGTATATTGGTGAAATTGGTCACTAGCCTGTTAGTGACAATTTGGAAAGAAATGAGAGAGCATAACCACTGAGGTTCTGGTTAGCAGAGCCTCAGTGAGACGGTTAGTCATAACACAGGTAACACATACAGGCCACACTTATGAGCACTGGGGCCCTGGCTGGCAGGGTCCCAGTGACACATACAACTAAAACAACATATATACAGTGAAATATGGGGGTAACATGCCAGACAAGATGGTACTTTCCTACAGTCAGGATCTAGTTTCTTTAACGCCAGGATCTGGATTCCACAGAGGTCAGGATCTGGGTTCCTTTGAGGCCAGGGTCTGGTTCCTTTGAAGTAAGGAATGTGTTTCTTTGAGTTTGGAATCTGGATCCTACGAAAATAGGATCTGGTTCCTTTAATGTCAGGATCTGATTCCTCTGACATCATGGTCTGGTTCCTTTGATGTCAGGATCTGGTTCATTTCAGCTCAGGATCTGGATTCCTTTGCCATCAGGATCTGGATTCCTTTGATGTCAGGATCTGGATTCCTCTGACATCAGGATCGTGTTACTTTGATGTCAGGATTTGGTTAATTTGAGCTCAGGATCTGGATTCCTTTGAGGTCAGGATCTGGGTTCCTTTGAGGTCAGGATCTGGGTTCCTCAGAGGTCAGGATCTGGGTTCCTTTGAGGTCAGGATCCGGTTCCTTGATATCAGAATCTGGCTCCTTTTATGTCAGTTTCAGGATTCCCTGCTTCCCAGGCTGCACCCACTCCCCTGTTTCTTTACTGCTCTGAGCGTGCGTGGACTCAGAGTAGAGCAGTCACACTGAGACACTCTGGCATTCATCCACCCATGAGGGTGGCTGTTCAGTTCCTCAGTCTAGAGGTGCCCTCTTCATGTGTGACCGCCCCAAAGCCTCCTACGTCTGCAGTTCTCTCATGGAACAGCGTAAATTTGTTCCCACCCCTGATGTCACAATGGTGATAAATATGTGACCATGCTTGACGACGTTATATGTGAATTAGTGTTAGCTTCAAGTAAAATGGTGCACTCAAAGTCAATAGAAAAATGCATTCACTGTAGTTTAAGAGGAAATACGATATTGTGTGTTTATCTCTATCAATGAAATGTAATCATTGAGCATAGATCTTAAACCATTGTCACTTCATTTTTAGGTAGTTGCATTTAAAATGTAACATGAGCACTAATGTTGTTGTTTAATGTTGAGAAATGTAGTTCCTCATTAAATTCACTTAATGGTGTTAAAAGTTGAATTCATTTTTATATAATCTGCAACATGAAGCTTAAAGGACAAAATGTAACAGGCATTGTAAAATGCAAAATCTAATTTTGCATTGTGCAATGTGAATTAAATGTGCATTTAAAATATTATTTGTAGTCCACAATGCCATAACTGCACGCTCTCAATGGTTAGCGGTGCCACATCGCTCTCGCCAGCGCGTAAAACACATATTTCTCTCCATCCTTTGCTAAAACAATGAAGATCGGCACTCCAACAGCAGTTTAATCAGATTTTGGACTAATCCATGTAGAGAAAAATTGGAGAGGGGGAACAGAGAAGAACAATGAAGCAGACAGGAGGCAACCCTCATATTGGAGATAGAAACAAGGAACCTCTGGGTATGAATGCCGATGAGGAGCTACATAGTGTTCTGTGAAAAATTAAATAAGTTTAATAAAACACTGAGAGGGTGGAAAGAAAGTTTCTATTTTCTTTAGGGTTACCTCACCAAATTTAGAGAGGATTTTAGCCCTTAGGAGTTCCCAATCCTGAAATACTGTGCTGAGATAAAAAATACTTGAATGGGTATATTATGTCTTTCCCTGAAAGTTTGGATATGTTTAATTATGTAACAATGTTTTTCAGGAAGCAGTAGATAAATGTAGTAATTGGTTTACCCACTGGGGAAAGTGACTTAGACACGGACATGGCGATCAGTAATGCATTGTTGGAGATGAGTATGATTATTTCTGCATTAAGAAAATTGCTGAATGAATTGTTTTGATGCAACTTAAAATTCAATGACAGCTAGGGGCATATTTATACTATGTTTGCGCTGAATTTGCATCTTTTTTTGTTACGTAAATTCGGTGCAGTCTTAGCTCCATATTTATATTTTGAGTCTAGCGTCAAAATATTGGAGTTAACACGATTTTTTGGATGCATACACCTACCTTGCGTTAATGAGATGCAAGATAGGCGTTCCCATCTAAAACGTGGTGCTAACCCCGTAGCCCCATATTTATCCTGCCTTCTAAAATGACGCACGGGTGGGAGGAGGGACTTAATAATGGTGCAAAGCTTGTTTTGCAACATTATTTAACACCTGGGTCAGAGCAGGCGTTAGGGGACCTGTGGACCCATTTCCATGGTGAAACATCATGGGATAGGCCCACAGGTGCCCACCCCAATCCCCAGGAACACACCCACCCACACCCACACCAGAGGGTCGGGACCCCCATCCCAGGTAAGTAGGGTAAGTATAGGTAAGTATTTTAAAAACATTTTTTAAGTGCCATTGTGGGCCCTGACATGGCCCCCCCGGGCATGGCACTGGGTGCAATGGCCATGCCAAGGGGACCCTGGTCCCATGTGCTGACCATTGGGGTGGTGGGCATAACTCCTGTCTTTTCTAAGACAGGAGTCATGGGGTATGGATAGTTTTGTGTCAGGAAATGACGCTAGGCTGGTTAGAGACATTTTTTTTGCCTCTAACCAGCCTAGCGTCATTTTTTGAGGCAAAACTCCCTTACACCGGACCGCTACCCCATCCGGCTAGTGTAATTTTTTCTAACGCTAGCTCAGCCTAAGCGCCGGCTTGTGGGATTCCAAATGTTTGGTGACCTGCTGGCACTCTGGGATGACGCAAGCCAGTGCTGCACTTTTTAACGCAAAACTGTGTTTGCACAGTTTTGGGTCAAAAAGTATAAATATGGGCCCTAGTCTTTTATGATTATATGCACGTAGCATGAGTTATATTATAAAGATGCATTACTGGGTTAAAAGTACTGTAAAGATGGCGACTGCTTCGTAGTTACAAAGTGAGTCCGTCATTAGTATTAATGAATTAAACAGGGAAATGACGTGATTAAAAATGGAGGAAAAGACAGCAGTAACATTATGGAATGGAGATCAAGGCTCTGTTGAGCTGAAACGTGTTAGTTTTTTCTTGTAACGCTGATGGATTATTAAAATCAGATGAAATCGCTGTTGAAGTGTCGATCTTCATTCTTTTAGCAAAGGACAGAGAGAAGTGTTGCAATATTATTTCTTAACTTAACCAGGCCTGAATTTCCTAAACATAAGAAACTGTTTTTTATTTCTGCTAATGTGTCATTTCATATCAGGTATCTTCAAACAAATTGGTACAGACCTCTGACCTTTCCTACATTCCCCATGCTTTGCTGAGTGTGGCGTATGCTTACATTTGATTATCTAAGAAGACTGATTTCTTTGTGGGCATAGTCCCACATCTTTCATGTAGATGTATTATAGTTTCATCTCTGTTTTATAGATGTATTATGGTTCCGCCTTTGTCCTGCAGATATATTGTAGACCTACGTGTGTCTTGTAGATGTACTATAGACCCATCTCTGTCCAGTAGATGTATTATAGTCGTACCTCTGTCCGATAGATGTATTACAGTCCCAGCTCATCCTGTGGATATATTATAGTACGATCTATGTTCCTCTAGATGGATTGTAGTCCTAGTTTCGCCCTGTAGATGTATTATATGCCCATTTCTGTCCTGCAGATGTATTACAGTTTCATCTCTGTCTTATAGATGTTTTATAGTTCCACCTCTGTCCTGCAGATATATTGTAGACCTACCTATGTCTTGTAGATGTATTATAAACCCACCTCTGTCCTGTAGATGTATTATAGTCCCCTCTGGCCTGTAGATGTATTACAGTCCATCCTCTGTCCTGTAGATGTATTATAGCCCCACCTCTGTCCTGTAGATGTATTATAGTCCCATCTCTGTCCTGTAGATGTCTTATAGTCCCGGCTCTGTCCTCTAGATCAAATATAGTTACACCTCTGTCCTGTAGATCTATTATAGTCCCACCTCTGTCCTGTATATGTGTTATAGTCCCACCTCTGTCCTATAAAATGTTAAAGTTCCATCTCTGTCCTGTAGATGTATTATAGTCCCATTGTCCCATTGCTGTCCTGTAGATGTGCTATGGCCCGAGCTCCTTCCTGTCAATGTATTATAGTCCCACCTCTGTCCTGTAGATGCATTATAGTCCCACCTCTGGCTTGTAGATGAATTATAGTCCCACCTCTGGCCTGTAGATGTATTACAGTCCCACCTCTGTCCTTTAGATGTATTATTGTCCCAACTCCATCCTGTTGATGTATTATAGCCCCACCTCTGTCCTATAGATGTCTTATAGTCCCGGCACCACCCTCTAGATCTAATATAGTTCCACCTCTGTCCTGTAGATGTATTAAAACCCTAATTCTGTCTTGTAGATGTGTATATTGTCCCTCCACTGCCCTGTAGAAGTATTATAGATCAATCTCTGTCGTGTAGATGTATTACAGTCCCACCGCTGTCCTGTAGATGTATTACCGTCCCACCTCTGTCCAGTAGATGTATTATAGTCCCAGCTCCGTCCTGTAGATGTATTATAGCTCTGTCTTGTAGATGTATATATAGTCCCACCTCTGTCCTGTACATGTATTATAGCTCTACTTCTGTCTTGTAGATGTATATATAGTCCCACCTCTGTCCTGTACATGTATTATAGCTCTACTTCTGTCTTGTAGATGTATATATAGTCCCACCACTGCCCTGTAGAAGTGTTATAGTTCTATCTCTGTTGTGTAGATGTTTTATAGTCCCATCTCTGTCCTGTAGACATGTTATAGTACCATCCCTGTCCTGTTGAAGTATTATAGTCCCACCTCTGTCCTGTATATGTGTTATACTCCCACCTCTGTCTTCTAGATGTATTATAGACCCACCTCTGTCCTATGGAATGTCATAGTCCCATCTCTGTCCTGTAGATGTGCTATAGTCCGAGCTCCATCCTGTAGATGTATTACAGTGCCATCTCGGTCCTGTAGATGCCTTATAGTCCCGCTCTGTCCTCTAGAGCTAATATAATTCCACCTCTGTCCTCTAGATGTATTATAGTCTGATCCCTGTCCTCTAGATGCATTTTAGTCCGAGTTCTGTGTTCTCGAGGTAGAAGTTCAGGGCCCCAAGGAGCATGTAGTCTGTGGATGCGAGGGCGTGCTGACGACATCGGTGATGGAGTCACTGAACTGCTGTCGGGATCTGGGGGGTCTGTGGATGAGGGTCCGTCTGAGGGTGGTGTTTGCATCAGTGCTCCTCACCCACGCCCACAAGGCATTCCACAACACCGGTTCAACATACCTGAACAACAGACTCAGCTTCTACACCCCCACCCGGCAACTCCGCTCCGCCAACCCTGCCTCCATCCCCCGCATCCGACGCAAATCTTCAGCCGGCAGATCATTCTCGTACCTCGCCGGCAAGACCTGGAACACCCTCCTGTCGGATCTAAGACAGACCCAGGACCTTCTTTCCTTCAGAAAACTCCTCAAGACTTGGCTCTTCGAGCAGTAGCAGCACCCCCCCCAGCACCTTGAAACCCTCATGGGTATGTAGCGCGCTTTACAAATTGATTGATTGATTGATTGATTGTCGATCTGGAAGTGTAGGTGTTCGGCAGTGCTGAGGGTGTCTTCGGTGCCAATCGTGATTCTGAGGGTATTCCTGTGGATCATGGCGATGCCTCCTCCTGGTCTGTTGATACGTTCCCTACAGGTGATCTTGTAGCCGTCTGGGATGGCTATGGTGATGTCGGGTGCCAAGGAGGGGTTCATCCAGGTCTCGGTCAGGAAGGCGACGTCCGGGGAGGCTGAGTCGAGTAGACTCCAGACTTCGATGGAGTGTTTGTGGACGGAGCAGGTGTTGAGTAGGCTGCATCTGAAATGGTTGCGTCCTGCACTGGGGGGTATATCGCTGGCATGGAGGCTGGTAAAGGTGCAGCTCCAGCAGGAGAAGGGTCCGCAGGTGAACCTCGGGCGGCCTGGTGGCATGTGGATGAGCAGTGGGCGTTGAGTGCGTGGAGGGTGATGGCCTCTTTGCGGCATTGTGCGTCGCAGCCGTGGAGTGAGCGAGAACCAGGGGTTCTGACGCCAGGCGTGGTCCAGGCATGGAAGGGCACAGAGGGGTTGCCTTAGGCGCACCTTCGGCCGCACAGCGGCCACCATTAAGTAGGAGGGGAAGGAGAGGACAGCTGGGAGTTGGGGTGGAAAATGTGCGAAAAAAAGGGGGCCGTGGGGGTAGCAGCAGCGAGGATACAGCGCGAAAGACAGGAGGGGGCGGGGCTGGAGGGACAGCAGCGGCAGGGAGAGAGAACTGGGGGGTAGTGAGAGTGATAGAGAGAGAGCGGAGTGAGAGGTGAAAGAAACAGGGAGGACAGAGTGAAACCCAGAAAGCGAAGAACAAAAGGGACACAAAAGGGACAGAACACAGAAGGAAAAGCACACAAAGAGTGAAACAGAGGCAAAAAAGGAAAAAAGGAGAAGAGAGGCAAAGGGCAGCCTAGTAGAAGAGCAGAGCTTTCCCACTAGCCACCAGGGATGAGGTGCAGGCAGAAGCCTGCGGGTGGAGGAGGGCCTCAAACTCCTGACAGGTCAGAGTTGAGAGGAACAAAGGGCTCTACTTGCCGGTGGAGCTACGAGGAGGCAGAGCAGTTCACTGACTAGGTCTAGGACTAGGTTCACTATGTTGCAGGATAACATACATAACGGATAAAATCAGTTCTGTACTATTTACAAATACTGTCACAAAATGATTCAATATACAGCAACCCATTTCAAATAAAGGCTTTACTGCTATAATGTGAATTTCTAAATTCATCACTCTCGTTGTTAGAAAAATCACAAGTAATATCAAAACAGGGGCATCTAATCCCCTCTTAGCAGCTACAATAGGGAGTGGGGATCTTGATGGGCCTCTTCTGTCTGCAGCTCACCAGACAAAGGCACAGAATTAACGTGAAAGGGTAGGATGGGTGAGTGAAAAGGTGGATGGTCATGTGAGTGAGATGGTAGAGCGAGCCTAAGAGTGAGATGGTAGATTGATGGGTGAGTGAAAGGGTGGATGTTCGTGTGAGTGAGATTGTAGATGGATGGGTGAGTGAAAGGGTGAATAGTCGTGTGAGAGAAATGGTAGATGGATGGGTGAGTAAAAGGACGGATGGTCATGTGAATTAGATGGTAGATCAATGGGTGAGTGAAAGGACGGATGGTCATGTGAGTGAGATGGCAGATCGATGGGTGAGTGAAATGGTGGATGGTTATGTGAGTGAGATGGTAGATCGAGGGGTGAGTGAAAGAGAGGATGGTCATGTGAGTGAGAAGGAACATCGATGGGTGAGTGAAATGGTGGATGGTCGTGGAGTGAGATGGTAGATGGTAGATCGATGGGTGAGTGAAAGGGTGAATGGTCGTGTGAGTGAGATGGTGAATCGATGGGTGAGTAAAAGAGAGGATGGTCATGTGAATGAGATGGTAGATCCATGGGTGAGTGAAAGGATGGATGGTTATGTGAGTGAGATGGTAGATTAATGGGTGAGTGAAAAGACAGATGGCCGTGTGAGTGAGATGGTAGATCGATGGGTGAGTAAAAGAGAGGATGGTTATGTGAGTGAGATGGTGGATCGACGGGTGAGTGACAGAGAGGATGGTTGTGTGAGTGAGATGGTACATTGATAGGTGAGTGAAAAGGTGGATGATTGTGTGAGTGAGATGGTAGAGCGATGGGGGTGTGAAAGGGTGAATGGTCGTGTGAGTAAGATGGTGGAATGATGGATGAGAAAAAGAGAGGGTGGTCGTGTGATTGAGATGGCAGATCGATGTGTGAGTGAAAGGATGGATGGACATGTGAGTGAGATGGTAGATCGATGGGTGAGTGAAAGGATCGATGCTCATGTGAGTGAGATGGTAGATCAATGAGTGAGTGAAAGGACAGATGGTTGTGTGAGTGAGATGGTAGCTCAATGGGTGAGTGAAAGAGCAGATGGTCGTGTGAGGGAGATGGTAGATTGATGGGTGAGTGAAAGGAAGGGTGGTCGTGTGAGTGAGATGGTAAATCGATGGGTGAGTAAAAGAGCAGATGGTCGTGTGAGTGAGATGGTGAATCGACGGGTGAGTGAAAGGACGGATGGTCGTGTGAGTGAGATGGTAAATCGATGGGTGAGTGAAAGGGTGGATGGTCGTGTGAGTGAGATGGTAGATCGATGGGTGAGTGAAAGGGAGGATGGTTATGTGAGTGAGATGGTGGATCGACGGGTGAGTGAAAGAGAGGATGGTTGTGTGAGTGAGATGGTACATTGATAGGTGAGTGAAAAGGTGGATGATTGTGTGAGTGAGATGGTAGATCGATGGGGGTGTGAAAGGGTGAATGGTTGTGTGAGTAAGATGGTGGATTGATGGATGAGAAAAAGAGAGGGTGGTCGTGTGATTGAGATGGCAGATCGATGTGTTAGTGAAAGGATGGATGGTCATGTGAGTGAGATGGTAGATCGATGGGTGAGTGAAAGGGTGGATGGTCGTGTGAGTGAGATGGTAGATCAATGGGTGAGTGAAAGGGAGGATGGTTATGTGAGTGAGATGGTGGATTGACGGGTGAGTGAAAGAGAGGATGGTTGTGTGAGTGAGATGGTACATTGATGGGTGAGTGAAAAGGTGGATGATTGTGTGAGTGAGATGGTAGATCGATGGGTGTGTGAAAGGGTGAATGGTCGTGTGAGTAAGATGGTGGATTGATGGGTGAGAAAAAGAGGGTGGTCGTGTGATTGAGATGGCAGATCGATGTGTGAGTGAAAGGATGGATGGTCATGTGAGTGAGATGGTAGATCGATGGGTGAGTGAAAAGACGGATGGTTGTGTCAGTGAGATAGTAGATCGATGGATGAGTGAAAGGGTGGATGGTCATGTGAGTGAGACAGTAGATCAATGGGTGAGTGAAAGGGCGGATGGTCATGTGAGTGAGATGGTAGATCGGTGGGTGAGTGCAAGAGCGGATGGATAGACGCATGGGTGAATGAGTGAAAAGACGCATGTAAGTACGAATGACTGAAAGGTAGGATGGATGGGTGGAGGAGTGAAAGGGCAAATGGATGGACAATGAGCGACAGGGTAGATGGATGGATGCATGGAGTGACAGTTTGGATGGATGGATGGAGTGAAGTGTGGATGAATGGATGGGTGAAAGGATGGATGAGTGAAAGGGCTGGATAGATGATGAGACAAAGGATGGATGAGTGAGTGAAAGGATGGATGATAACTAAAAGGGTAGATGAATGGATGGATGGAGTGAACTGATGGATGGATAGATGGATAAGTGAAAGAATGGATGAATGACTGAGTGAGTAAAATGTTGGATGGATGAGTGAAAGGAAGAATGGATGGGTGGATGGATGGGTGGAAGGATGGATGGATGAATGGACAGATGTGTGAGTGAAAGATTGAGTGGATAGATGCATGGAGGAAATGAGTGAAAGGATGGATGCTGAAAGGGGCAAAAGGTGGATGGCTGGGTGAAAGGGTGAATGGATGAATGAATTAAAGGGTGGATGGATGGACAGGTGTGTAAGTGAAAGATTGGGTGGATAGGTGCACGGATAAAATGAATGAAATGATGGATGCTGAAATGGACATCAGTTGGATGGATGAGTGAAAGAGTGAATGGATGGATGAGTGAAAGGGTGGCTAGACAGATCCATGGATAACTGAGTGAAAGGATAGATGTAAGGATGGATGAGTGAGAGGATGCAGGAATAGATGAGGAGTGAAAGGGGGATGGATCAATGCATGGGTGATGAGAAATTAAAAGGATGAGTGAGTGAAATGGGGCATAAATGGATGGCTGTATCAAAGGGTGGAAGGATAGATGAGTGAAAGGATGAATGGGTGGTTTAATAGTGGATGGATGGAGTGAAAGGATGGATTGATGGTCAGAGTGAAAGGGAGGATGGACAGGCTAAAAGGGTGGATGAATGAGTGAAAGGATGGATGGATGACTGAATGGATGGATGTGGGGATGGGTGAGTGAAAAAACGGATGGATGAGTGAAAGGGAGGACAGTTGAATGGCCGAATGAGAGGGTCAATGGATGAATCAATGAAAGGGTGAATGGATAGAGAGATTGCTAAAAGGATGGATAGCTGAAAGGATGGATGCCTTAGTGAAAGGGTGGATGGATAGACAGATGGCTGAAAGGATGAATGGATGATTGAAATGATGGATGGACCTATGTGGATGAAAGGGGGATGGATAAGTGAAAGGATGGATGACTGAGTGAAAGGATGGATGGATAGGTTTGAAGATGAATTGCTAGGTTTGGATATGGATGGACAGATGGAATGGTGACAGAGAGAAAATTGGATAAAAGACTGAATGTATGATAGAAAGTAAAGGTGAAGTAGTGGATAACTGTGGGTGTTTAGAAGGATAAATGGATAGATGCTTGGATGGAAGAGTCAAGGAAGCTCTTTTGGCTTTGGTTCAAAGTGGGGGTTATTTGAATTTTCTGGCTACTCCCTTGCGTCAAAAGCAGTAGCACTGGATGTTGTCATCAGACATGTCACCAGTAATACCCTCAGTGATGTCATCTGAGAAGTGAGAAGCTACCAGTGATGTCATCAACGCTGTCAAATAACATTTGATAAATTATGTCATATGTGACGTCATAAGCCGTGCATGAAGGAAGCACAACTTATGGTTAACTTATCTACCCATAACGAATGAATTTTATCTGTGTTTTTGGATTTACTTTGTAAAAATAACTGCACTTTATTTATGTGTTTTAAGTGCACAATGAGGGTGTGCATCACTCAAGACTTGTGCACAGCTGGCTCATATTGGCGGACGAGTTACTCCATCACAACGGGGATAGATATCCCGTTCACTGAAGTATTAATCCCATGGGATATAATGGGATTTAGATTTCGGTGGACGGGATGTCCGCCACTGTTGTGACGGAGTTACTTACCCGCCAAGTTCTCAACCAGGCCCTGCGTCGAGCTTCACTGCTCGGGTTGATGAATAACGCAGCGCGTGAGCCTGCTTCAGAACAGCACGTACAGCTTGTGACCCTGGGCTCTCACAGTGAGTTCTGAAGTGTGGGGGCACAAGGATAAGTCCAGGTAACAAGCAGAACAGGAACCATGCCTCTCCCCCCTGCTGCCACTTGGACCTTCACAAACAGAGCAGGGAAGCGGATTCCAATCATTTCTTGTTCCTGTGCTTCCGGGCGCACACACTGGCAGGCTCCTATTCCTGCATTAACTCTTCATCTATTGTCAAAGCCCATCCACTCACTGCCTGGATATTTCAAAGAAGGGACAATGGGCCAAATGAACAATGGATTGTTGTATGTACCAAGCCCTGTTTGTGATTTGGTATTAGGAATGAGCGTATTTAGGGCGTCCCTTCCTAATACAGACTCGCAGTTGTATATGTGAATGTTTTGCAACCAAAATATGATTGCAAAACATTTGCATTTCACCACCAACTTCAAGTTGGTGGTAACCCATTTGTAAATGAGAAGGGGTCTCCAAGGGCCCCTTCCCCATTGAGAATGATTGGAAAAATATTTTTTAAGAGCAGGCAGTGACACCACATGCCACTGTTGACTCTTCAAAAATGAAAAGAAAACAGTTCATTATTCATTTTGAAACTCATCCCGTTTTCCTTTAAGCAAAATGGACTGCATTAACCCCTTCTGTGCCTTGGACGAGATCATCTCGTCCTAGGCACAGGGGAACTTGGGGGCGCGCTAGCGCGCCCCCCCCTTCCCCCCCAAGTCGGGATGGAAGGGGAAGACCTTCCCCTTCCACCCCCGACCCCCCCCACCCCCCCCGTGACGTCAGCGCGCGAGCGCGCGCTGATTTGTCACAGGGGCCTCCCTAGTCGCGCTGTTGAAAAAGAAATGCAAAAGCATTTCTTTTTCAATCACTTGGGAGGTCCGGAGGGGCTTCAAAGGGAAGGAAAAGTATTTCCTTCCCTTTGAAGTCCCTCCGAGGGTTTCAAAAGCCGGATTGCTTGCAATCCGGCTTTTGAAACCCCACTAGACACCAGGGATTTTTTTTTTTTTTATTGAAACACACAAAGGGAGCGACCCCTTGGGCATGGGTCGCTCCCAGGGGGGGCATTTTTTTGATCTGCCCCCAAGGGGGCAGAAACCACTAGGCACCGGGGATTTGTTTTGTGGCGCCAATGTCACGCAGGGGGAGCGACCCCGTAGGCAAGGGTCGCTCCCGGGTGAGGTGGGGGTTGGGGGGGGCAAATTTATTTTAGGCCATTTCAGCCCCCCCGGGGGCAGATCGGCCTAATATTAGGCTGATCTGCCCCCGGGGGGGAGGCAGAAACCTCTAGGCGCCAGGGCAATTTTTTTTTTTGTTTGTTTGTTTTTTTTTTTAGAGATGGGGAGCGACCCATCAGGCAAGGGTCGCTCCCCTTGGGGGGCAAATTGTATTTAGGCCATTTCTGCCCCCCTGGGGGCAGATTGGCCGATTTTAGGTCAATCTGGCCCCAAGGGGGCAGAAACCACTAGGCACCGGGGATTTGTTTTTTGGCGCCAATGTCACGCAGGGGGAGCGACCCCGTAGGCAAGGGTCGCTCCCGGGGGGGGGGTGGGGGCCGGGGGGGGGACAAATGTATTTTAGGCCATTTCTGCCCCCTATTACTAGGCCGAACTGCCCCCAGGGGGGGCAGAACCCTCAGGGCAAATTTTTTTGTTGTGTTTTTTTTTTTTTTCGAGATGGGGAGCGACCCATCAGGCAAGGGTTGCTCCCCTGGGGGGCAAATTGTATTGAGGCCATTTCTGCCCCCCTTGGGTGCAGATTGGCAGATTTTAGGTCAATCTGCCCCCAAGGGGGCAGAAACCATTAGGCACCGGGGATTTGTTTTTTGGCGCCAATGTCACGCAGGGGGAGCGACCCCGTAGGCAAGGGTCGCTCCCGGGGCGGGGTGGGGGCCGGGGGGGGGACAAATTTATTTTAGGCCATTTCTGCCCCCCCTGGGGGCAGATCGGCCTATGATTAGGCCGAACTGCCCCCGGGGGGGGCAGAACCCTCAGGGCAAATTTTTTTGTTGTGTTTTTTTTTTTTTTTTTTTTTTTTTTTCGAGATGGGGAGCGACCCATCAGGCAAGGGTCGCTCCCCTGGGGGGCAAATTGTATTGAGGCCATTTCTGCCCCCCTTGGGTGCAGATTGGCAGATTTTAGGTCAATCTGCCCCAAGGGGGCAGAAACCACTAGGCACCGGGGATTTGTTTTTTGGCGCCAATGTCATGCAGGGGGAGCGACCCCGTAGGCAAGGGTCGCTCCCGGGGGGGGTGGGGGCTGGGGGGGGGGAAATTTATTTTAGGCCATTTCTGCCCCCCCTGGGGGCAGATCGGCCTATTATTAGGCCGAACTGCCCCCAGGGGGGGGCAGAACCCTCAGGGCACCAGGGCAAATTTTTTTGTTGTGTTTTTTTTTTGTTTGTTTGTTTTTTTCGAGATGGGGAGCGACCCATCAGGCAAGGGTCGCTCCCCTGGGGGGCAAATTGTATTTAGGTCATTTCTGCCCCCCTTGGGGGCAGATTGGCCGATTTTAGGTCAATCTGCCCCCAAGGGGGCAGAAACGACTAGGCACTGGGGATTTGTTTTTTGGCGCCAATGTCACGCAGGGGGAGCGACCCCGTAGGCAAGGGTCGCCCCGGGGGGGGGTGGGGGCCGGGGGGGACAAATTTATTTTAGGCCATTTCTTCCCCCCCTGGGGGCAGATCGGCCTATTATGAGGCCGAACTGCCTCCAGGGGGGCAGAACCCTCTAGGCACCAGGGATTTTTTTTTTGTTGTGTTGTTTTTTTTTTGTTTGTTTGTTTTTTTCGAGATGGGGAGCGACCCATCAGGCAAGGGTCGCTCCCCTGGGGGGCAAATTGTATTTAGGCCATTTCTGCCCCCCTTGGGGGCAGATTGGCCGATTTTAGGTCAATCTGCCCCCAAGGGGGCAGAAACCACTTGGCACCGGAGATTTGTTTTTTGGCGCCAATGTCACGCGGGGGGAGCGACCCCGTAGGCAAGGGTCGCTCCCGGGGGGGGGGTGGGGGCTGGGGGGGGCAAATTTATTTTAGGCCATTTCTGCCCCCCCTGGGGGCAGATCGGCCTATTATTAGGCCGAACTGCCCCCAGGGGGGGGCAGAACCATCAGGGCAAAATTTTTTTGTGTGTTTTTTTTTTCGAGATGGGGAGCGACCCATCAGGCAAGGGTCGCTCCCCTGGGGGGCAAATTGTATTGAGGCCATTTCTGCCCCCCTTGGGTGCAGATTGGCCGATTTTAGGTCAATCTGCCACCAAGGGGACAGAAACCACTAGGAACCTGGGATTTGTTTTTTGGGGCCAATGTCACGCAGGGGGAGCGACCCCGTAGGCAAGGGTCGCTCCCGGGGGGGGGTGGGCAAATTTATTTTAGGCCATTTCTGCCCCCCCTGGGGGCTGATCGGCCTATTATTAGGCCGAACTGCCCCCAGGGGGGGGCAGAACCCTCTAGGCACCAGGGCACATTTTTTTGTTGTGTTTTTTTTTTTGTTTGTTTGTTTTTTTCGAGATGGGGAGCGACCCATCAGGCAAGGGTCGCTCCCCTGGGGGGCAAATTGTATTTAGGCCATTTCTGCCCCCCTTGGGGACAGATTGGCCGATTTTAGGTCAATCTGCCCCCAAGGGGGCAGAAACCACTAGGCACCGGGGATTTGTTTTTTGGCGCCAATGTCACGCAGGAGGAGCGACCCCGTAGGCAAGGGTCGCTCCCGGGGGGGTGGGGGCTGGGGAGGGCAGATTTATTTTAGGGCATTTCTGCCCCCCCCCCTCCCGGGGCCGGCTGAGCTAGAGGCCAAACTCCACAGGTAGGCACTTTGGAAAAAACACCTCTGTTTTCTGTGAAAAAATATGTTCTGTCCACGTTGTGTTTTGGGCCATTTGCTTTCGTGGGCGCTAGGCCTACCCACAGAAGTGAGGTACCATTTTTATTGAGAGACTTAGGGGAACGCTGGGTGGAAGGAAATTTGTGGCTCCTATCAGATTCCAGAACTTTCTGCCACAGAAATGTGAGGAACATGTGTTTTTTTAGCCACATTTTGAGGTTTGCAAAGGATTCTGGGTAACAGAACCTGGTCCGAGCCCCGCAAGTCACCCCATCTTGGATTCCCCTAGGTCTCTAGTTTTCAGAAATGCACAGGTTTGGTAGGTTTCCCTAGGTGCCGGGTGAGCTACAGGCCAAAATCCATAGGTAGGCACTGTTTTCTTTAAAAAAATGGGATGTGTCCACGTTGCGTTTTGGGGCGTTTCCTGTTGCGGGCGCTAGGCCTACCCACGCAAGTGAGGTATCATTTTTATCGGGAGACTTGGGGGAACGCTGGGTGGAAGGAAATTTGTAGCTCCTCTCAGATTCCAGAACTTTCTGCCACAGAAATGTGAGGAACATGTGTTTTTTTAGCCGAATTTTGAGGTTTGCAAAGGATTCTGGGTAACAGAACCTGGTCTGAGCCCCGCAAGTCACCCCTCCTTGGATTCCCCTAGGTCTCTAGTTTTCAGAAATGCACAGGTTTGGTAGGTTTCCCTAGGTGCCGGCTGAGCTAGAGGCCAAAATCTACAGGTAGGCACTTCGCAAAAAACACCTCTGTTTTTTTCCAAAATTTAGGATGTGTCCACGTTGCGCTTTGGGGTGTTTCCTGTCGCCGGCGCTAGGCCTACCCACGCAAGTGAGGTATCATTTTTATCGGGAGACTTGGGGGAACGCTGGGTGGAAGGAAATTTGTAGCTCCTCTCAGATTCCAGAACTTTCTGCCACAAAAATGTGAGGGACATGTGTTTTTTTAGCCAAATATTGAGGTTTGCAAAGGATTCTGGGTAACAGAACCTGGTCCGAGCCCCGCAAGTCACCCCTCCTTGGATTCCCCTAGGTCTCTAGTTTTCAGAAATGCACAGGTTTGGTAGGTTTCCCTAGGTGCCGGCTGAGCTAGAGGCCAAAATCTACAGGTAGGCACTTCGCAAAAAACACCTCTGTTTTTTTCCAAAATTTAGGATGTATCCACGTTGCGCTTTGGGGTGTTTCCTGTCGCCAGCGCTAGGCCTACCCACGCAAGTGAGGTATCATTTTTATCGGGAGACTTGGGGGAACGCTGGGTGGAAGGAAATTTGTAGCTCCTCTCAGATTCCAGAACTTTCTGCCACAGAAATGTGAGGAACATGTGTTTTTTTAGCAAAATTTTGAGGTTTGCAAAGGATTCTGGGTAACAGAACCTGGTCCGAGCCCCGCAAGTCACCCCTCCTTGGATTCCCCTAGGTCTCTAGTTTTCAGAAATGCACAGGTTTGGTAGGTTTCCCTAGGTGCCGGGTGAGCTAGAGGCCAAAATCTACAGGTAGGCACTTCGCAAAAAACACCTCTGTTTTTTTCCAAAATTTAGGATGTATCCACGTTGCGCTTTGGGGTGTTTCCTGTCGCCAGCGCTAGGCCTACCCACGCAAGTGAGGTATCATTTTTATCGGGAGACTTGGGGGAACGCTGGGTGGAAGGACATTTGTAGCTCCTCTCAGATTCCAGAACTTTCTGCCACAAAAATGTGAGGGACATGTGTTTTTTTAGCCAAATTTTGAGGTTTGCAAAGGATTCAGGGTAACAGAACCTGGTCCGAGCCCCGCAAGTCAGCCCTCCTTGGATTCCCCTAGGTCTCTAGTTTTCAGAAATGCACAGGTTTGGTAGGTTTCCCTAGGTGCCGGCTGAGCTAGAGGCCAAAATCTTCAGGTAGGCACTTCTCAAAAAACACCTCTGTTTTTTTCCAAAATTTAGGATGTGTCCACGTTGCGCTTTGGGGTGTTTCCTGTCGCCGGCGCTAGGCCTACCCACGCAAGTGAGGTATCATTTTTATCGGGAGACTTGGGTGAACGCTGGGTGGAAGGAAATTTGTAGCTCCTCTCAGATTCCAGAACTTTCTGCCACAGAAATGTGAGGAACATGTGTTTTTTTTGCCAAATTTTGAGGTTTGCAAAGGATTCTGGGTAACAGAACCTGGTCCGAGCCCCGCAAGTCACCCCTCCTTGGATTCCCCTAGGTCTCTAGTTTTCAGAAATGCACAGGTTTGGTAGGTTTACCTAGGTGCCGGCTGAGCTAGAGGCCATAATCTACAGGTAGGCACTTCGCAAAAAACACCTCTGTTTTTTTCCAAAATTTAGCATGTGTCCACGTTGCGCTTTGGGGTGTTTACTGTCGCCGGCGCTAGGCCTACCCACGCAAGTGAGGTATCATTTTTATCGGGAGACTTGGGGGAACGCTGGGTGGAAGGAAATTTGTAGCTCCTCTCAGATTCCAGAACTTTCTGCCACAGAAATGTGAGGAACATGTGTTTTTTTAGCCAAATTTTGAGGTTTGCAAAGGATTCTGGGTAACAGAACCTGGTCCGAGCCCCGCAAGTCACCCCTCCTTGGATTCCCCTAGGTCTCTAGTTTTCAGAAATGCACAGGTTTGGTAGGTTTCCCTAGGTGCCGGCTGAGCTAGAGGCCAAAATCTACAGGTAGGCACTTCGCAAAAAACACCTCTGTTTTTTTCCAAAATTTAGGATGTGTCCACGTTGCGCTTTGGGGTGTTTCCTGTTGCGGGCGCTAGGCCTACCCACGCAAGTGAGGTATCATTTTTATCGGGAGACTTGGGGGAACGCTGGGTTGAAGGACATTTGTAGCTCCTCTCAGATTCCAGAACTTTCTGCCACAGAAATGTGAGGAACATGTGTTTTTTTAGCCAAATTTTGAGGTTTGCAAAGGATTCTGGGTAACAGAACCTGGTCCGAGCCCCGCAAGTCACCCCTCCTTGGATTCCCCTAGGTCTCTAGTTTTCAGAAATGCACAGGTTTGGTAGGTTTCCCTAGGTGCCGGCTGAGCTAGAGGCCAAAATCTACAGGTAGGCACTTCGCAAAAAACACCTCTGTTTTTTTCCAAAATTTAGGATGTGTCCACGTTGCGCTTTGGGGTGTTTCCTGTCGCCGGCGCTAGGCCTACCCACGCAAGTGAGGTATTATTTTAATCGGGAGACTTGGGGGAACATAGATTAGCAAAACAAGTGCTATTGCCCCTTGTCTTTCTCTACATTTTTTCCTTCCAAATATAGGAGAGTGTGTAAAAAAGACATCTATTTGAGAAATTCCCTATAATTCACATGCTTGTATGGTCACCCCGGAATTCAGAGATGTGCAAATAACCACTGCTCCTCAGCACCTTATCTTGAGCCCTTTTTGGAAATGCAAAGGTTTTCTTGATAGCAATTTTTTACTCTTTATATTTCAGCAAATGAATTGCTGTATACCCGGTATCGAATGAAAACGCACGTCGGGGTGCAGCTCATTTATTGGCTCTGGGGTCCTTGGGTTCTTGATGAACCTACAAGCCCTATATATCCCCGCAACCAGAGGAGTCCAGCAGACGTAACGGTATATTGCTTTCGATAATCTGACATTGCAGGGAAAGGTTACAGAGTAAAACGTAGAGAAACATTTATGTTTTTTTCACCTCAATTTCAATATTTTTCTTTTTCAGTTGTTATTTTCTGTAGGAAACCCTTGTAGGATCTACACAAATGACCCCTAGCTGAATTCAGAATTTTGTCTACTTTGCAGAAATGGTTAGGTTTCTGGGATCCAGCATTGGTTTCATGCCCATTCCTGTCACTGACTGGAAGGAGGCTGAAAGCACAAAAAATTGCAAAAATGGGGTATGCCCCAGTAAAATGCCAACATTGTGTTGAAAAATTGGGTTTTCTGATTCAAGTCTGCCTGTTCCTGAAAGCTAGGAAGCTGCTGAGTTTAGCACTGCAAACCCTTTGTTGATGCCATTTTCAGGGGGAAATCCACAAGCCTTCTTCTGCAGCCACTTTTTCCAATTTTTTTGAAAAAAACGAAATTTTCACTGTATTTTGGCCAATTTCTTGGCCTCCTTCAAGGGAACCCACAAAGTCTGGGTACCTCTAGAATCCCTAGGATGTTGGTAAACAAGGACGCAAATTTGGCTTTGTTAGCTTATGTGGACAAAAAGTTATGAGGGCCTAAGCGCGAACTGCCCCAAATAGGCAAAAAAAGGCCTGGCACAGGAGGGGGAAAAGGCCTGGCAGCGAAGGGGTTAAAAAAAATTGCTTTATTGAAATATTGAGATAATATGGTCTGCTGACCCCAGCGGGCCACCATCCCTGTGATTTTTGCTATTCCCAGTAGGTCACAAACCAAACCTACCTTATTAATATTCATAAGGTAGGTCTATTTGCAACCCACTGGTAATCGCAAAAGGTGTTAATGAAACTTTTGTAAATTTGTGTTTGCAATTACCAAATAGCGAATCACAAAAGTTCACTATTTGGTAATTGCAAACACTAATGTTTGTACATCTGGCCCCAGGGTTAGATGCACGAATATTAGGAATACCGATTTCCTAATTGAGATTCTCTCCAAATCGCAAATAGGAAATCAGTATTCCTAATATATGAAACTCAGCGATTTCTAGTGGGTCGCAAATAGACCGACCTCCTGCATATTAATGAGGGAGGTCGCAATTTTCCACCCATAAGGCATCGCAGCCATCACAGGGATGGTGGCCTGCTGGGCTCAGCAGTCCACCATCCCTGTGATTGCTTTTTTAATACAGTAATTTTTTACAGGAAAATGGAATGCATTTAAAAAGAAAAAATTCAACTTTGCAGGTCAAGGGGACCACTGCCTACCATTAAAATATATTATTATTTACATTCTCTATGGTGAAGGGACCCCTTGAGGACTCCTTCCCCTTTGCGAATGGATTACCATCAGATTTATACTGGTGGTAAAGTACTACTATTTTGTGACTATAATTCGGTCACAAAACAGTAATACATGCCACAAACGATTTGGTATTTGGAAAGGGACGCCCTAAACATGCTTATTTCAAATACCGAACTGAAAATGCATTTTTCCTTTTGTACATTAGGAAAAGGATTTTTCCAGCCACAAACAGCTCGATTCTGCGAATGGACTGCTTGCGTTTGGAAAAATACTATGTACATCTGGTCCCTAAATCTTGGGAGTAGGAAGCCAAGATGTGTCTCATGAGAGTTGTCTGGCATGCGTAGAGCATAGCATGGCCACACTGTGGAGAGGTGGGAAAGCTTAACCCATTTGTACAGGCAGCAGGGCTATAAACCCCACCCCCCTTTTCCCAGACAAGAAGAATGTCTGTAAGGCAGAGCAAAGCCCAGACAAATAGACATGCTTCTTGCTCAGGTCAGGCACGCAGGAGCTAGACATGCAATAAATGCGCAGGTGCCTAGGTACCTAAGCTGAACTTTACCAGGCTGACCTCCTCAGCCTGACAAAAGTGCCTCAAGGCCCACCCACTTGTGATGAGGGGGTGCTGATTGCCTCAGATCTGGGCCTTTCAGTTTTAAGCTCTGAAGTGTCAGTGGCCGAGAGTTGATCCGTGACCCTTCGTCAGAGAGCGAAGTTGGGTCAGCAGTCTTGCTGACCCCATCCCACTCTGTGACAAGACATGGACTGCTGCCTCCTCTCATTTGCTAACCTAAGGTCAGCTGATGAGAGACGGCAGCAGTCCCAACCCTCCTGGGACCTCCGAGGCTTCCCTCCTGAGCTGCGGTGCAGGCAAGTTTTATGTTTTTGAAAGTTTGGTGCGTTTATGTATGAATGGATGAACTTGTGAGTCAGTGTTGTGACTGGGTGTGTGTGCGTGTGTCTTAATGCATGCGTATGAGTGAGTGTGTTGTGTACCTGTGTGGTCCCCGCCCACCCGTTCCCTGCTAAAATTACCTCCCACCACTGGAAGCGGCGGGGGGTAATTAGATGCCGGATAACACAACATCTCATAGGACCCTTGAGTGCACTTGTGGTAGTAGAGAAAGGCAGACCCTATGTGGAGACATTGGCCCACAGGCACTATTATGGCCATTTAAAATAATCAGTAGAGGTTCTAAAAATAGGCAGAGGCTGGCCATTCCCTGCATGACTCCGTGCGAGGTGGGGCATATTCATAATTTCACTAGACTTGTATGTTTTGTGGATGTCAAGAGGGGTAGTGGACGTGAATTTACACACCCCTTTGTGCTGGATGATATCATAGGGTGAGCCTTCTTGTTACAACTGTCCCCTCTCAACAGACTTCTATCTGATATGGAGGGTCTGAAATAGTGACAAGGAGTGAAACTACAGAAAGCCTGTGTGGTTCCTGACACACATTCCTTTCCTGCTGGTACCTTAGTGAGACAGAGAAAAGGGAAAGGCAGACTCTGGGCACCAAAGCACAAGCTGATGACAGAAGCAGCTACCCCCCTCTACACCTAATCAAAGCCCCTCAAAGGTGTGCAAAACACACATAGACAATAATTTGCTAAACAATATAAATACAATATTTTTAAAATAAGAATGCAATAATAAGAAATCTGTGAAACAGCATCAAAACGTTTTTTGTGTTTCATGTTCACATGTAGAAAAGTTTATTTCAATATGTTATGTTAATAATTCGGCCTTCTGCCAGGCCCTGCACCCAACCAACCCCGGCAGCCAACAACAGATGCACATGCCCTTGGGTGATGCGCAGTGCCCAATCTACTGGGAGCACCCAAAACACGCTGTAAACGTCCGAAGGACATGTGCAGTGAGTCTGACCTCAACATGGGTCAGACCTTAAATGCACGGTAAGGTCTGACCATGCATCATGACCTGTGTGGTTCGAGAAAAAACACTTTGGCCAATATTTATACTTTTTGACGCAAAACTGCGGCAGCGCAGTTTTGCGGCATAAATATTACCGCCGGCTAACGCCATTTCGGTGTGCTGTGCGAGCGGCAAATTTATACTTTGACGGCCGGAGGGGCAAACCACAGGTGTAAGTCATTTTTTTTCACGCACACCGCAGCGTCAAGTTGTAAAGCAAAACGACATTAACGCGACGGAAATTACTGTGGGTCCATTTACGTCACCGCACACCGGATATGCGGCGTTTTTTGACGCAATAGCATAAAAATTCCCCGCAAACACAGCCATTTCAGCAGAGGATAGCCAAAATGGATCCCAGATGCCTGTACAGACCCCAGGAAGATGACAACAGACCAGGAACCAGCCAGGATGACCCACACAAGACCCAGGACAGTTTTAAGAAGAAAAGAAAGAGTCGCTTCAGTGCAGAGGAACAGGAAATCCTAGTTAAAGAAGTGACGGAACAACCAGCACCAACTGTTTGTCACCTCAAAGTTGCCAATCAGTAGGAGAGAGGCAATATGGCAACAAATTGTTGACAAGATTAACAGTGTGGCAGAAATACACAGAACAGTCATTGAGTGCAAGAAACGCTGGCATGACTGCAAGCGCAGGACCAAGGAAAAGATGGTCAGGAACAGGAAGGCAGCAGTGCAGACTGGAGGTGGGAGTCCAGCACTGCCAGTTACCAGACACTCAGACATAGGGGGGCGTAAAGTGCCAGGTACCAGAAGCACAGACAGAGAGGGCATACAGTGCAAGGTACTAGAAGCACAGACAGAAAGGGCATACAGTGCCAGGTACCAGAAGCATAGGCACAGAGGGGCATACAGTGCCAGGTACCAGAAGCAGAGACACAGAGGGGCATACAGTGCCAGGTACCAGACGCTCAGACACAGAGGGGCATACAGTGCCAGGTACCAGAAGCAGAGACACAGAGTGGCATACAGTGCCAGGTACCCGAAGCAGAGACAAAGAGGGGCATACTGTGCGAGGTACCAGAAGCACAGACTTGGAGAGACAGACAGTGCCAAGCACCAGAAGCTCAGACACGGGGGGGCATACAGTGCCAGGTACCAGAGGCACAGACACAGAGAGCATACAGTGCCAGGTACCAGAAGCTCAGACACAGGGGGGGCATACAGTGACAGGTACCAGGAGCACACACACAGAGGGACACCCAGTAGCAAGAGTGCTGAGGGGTGAAATCTATCAGGAAGTCACTCACAAGGAGGGATATTGATCCAGATGCTAGGTAACAGTAATTAGAACCGTTCCTCTGCCTTGTGTAGGAAAGTACCATCTTGCCTGGCATGTTACCCCCATTTTTCACTGTATATATGTTGTTTTAGTTGTATGTGTCACTGGGACCCTGCCAGCCACTTAAGTAACTTATAAGTCACCTATATGTCTAACCTTTACCTGGTAAAGGTTAGGTGCAAAGTTACTTAGTATGAGGGCACCCTGGCACTAGCCAAGGTGCCCCCACATTGTTCAGGGCCAATTCCCCGGACTTTGTGAGTGCGGGGACACCATTACACGTGTGCACTACATATAGGTCACTACCTATATGTAGCTTCACAATGGTAACTCCGAATATGGCCATGTAACATGTCTATGATCATGGAATTGCCCCCTCTATGCCATCCTGGCATAGTTGGCACAATCCCATGATCCCAGTGGTCTGTAGCACAGACCCTGGTACTGCCAAACTGCCTTTTCTGGGGTTTCACTGCAGCTGCTGCTGCTGCCAACCCCTCAGACAGGTTTCTGCCCTCCTGGGGTCAAGCCAGGCTTGTCCCAGGATGGCAGAACAAAGGACTTCCTCTGAGAGAGGGTGTTACACCCTCTCCCTTTGGAAAATGGTGTGAAGGCAGGGGAGGAGTAGCCTCCCCCAGCCTCTGGAAATGCTTTCATGGGCACATTTGGTGCCCATTTCTGCATAAGCCAGTCTACACCAGTTCAGGGACCCCTTAGCCCTGCTCTGGTGCGAAACTGGACAAAGGAAAGGGGAGTGACCACTCCCCTGACCTGCACCTCCCCTGGGAGGTGTCCAGAGCTCCTCCAGTGTGCTCCAGACCTCTGCCATCTTGGAAACAGAGGTGCTGCTGGCACACTGGACTGCTCTGAGTGGCCAGTGCCACCAGGTGACGTCAGAGACTCCTTCTGATAGGCTCCTTCAGGTGTTGCTAGCCTATCCTCTCTCCTAGGTAGCCAAACCCTCTTTTCTGGCTATTTAGGGTCTCTGTCTCTGGGGAAACTTTAGATAACGAATGCAAGAGCTCATCCGAGTTCCTCTGCATCTCTCTCTTCACCTACTGCCAAGGAATCGACTGCTGACCGCGCTGGAAGCCTGCAAAACTGCAACATAGTAGCTAAGACGACTACTGCAACTCTGTAACGCTGATCCTGCCGCCTTCTCGACTGTTTTCCTGGTGGTGCATGCTGTGGGGGTAGTCTGCCTCCTCTCTGCACTAGAAGCTCTGAAGAAATCTCCCGTGGGTCGACGGAATCTTCCCCCTGCAACCGCAGGCACCAAAGAACTGCATCACCGGTCCCTTGGGTCTCCTCTCAGCATGACGAGCGAGGTCCCTCGAATCCAGCAACTGTGTCCAAGTGACTCCCATAGTCCAGTGACTCTTCAGTCCAAGTTTGGTGGAGGTAAGTCCTTGCCTCCCCACACCAGACTGCATTGCTGGGAACCGTGACTTTTGCAGCTACTCCGGCCTCTGTGCACTTCCGGTGGAAATCCTTTGTGCACAGCCAAGCCTGGGTCCACGGCACTCTAACCTGCATTGCACGACTTTCTAAGTTGGTCTCCGGCGACGTGGGACTCCTTTGTGCAACTTTGGGTGAGCACCATTTCACGCATCCTCGTAGTGCCTGTTTCTGGCACTTTTCCGGGTGCTACCTGCTGCTGAGAGGGCTCCTTGTCTTGCTCGACGTCCCCTCTGTCTCCTGACGCAATTTGCGACATCCTGGTCCCTCCTGGGCTACAGCAGCATCCAAAAACACTAACCGCATGATTTGCAGCTAGCAAGTCTTGTTGGCGGTCTTTCGGCGGGAAAACACTTTTGCACGACTCTCCACGGTGTGAGGGATCTGTCCTCCAAAGGGGAAGTCTCTAGCCCTTGTCGTTCCTGCAGAAACCTAAGCTTCTACTGTCCAGTAGCAGCTTCTTTGCACCCACAGCTGGCATTTCCTGGGCATCTGCCCATCTCCGACTTGCTTGTGACTTTTGGACTTGGTCCCCTTGTTCCACGGGTACCCTCGACTGGAAATCCATCATTGTTGCATTGCTGGTTTGTGTCTTTCCTGCAGAATTCCCCTATCACGACTTCTATGTCCTTTGGGGAACTTTAGTGCACTTTGCACTCACTTTTCAGGGTCTTGGGGTGGGCTATTTTTCTAACCCTCACTATTTTCTAGTAGTCCCAGCAACCCTCTACAAGGTCACATAGGTTTGGGGTCCATTCGTGGTTCGCATTCCACTTTTGGAGTATATGGTTTGTGTTGCCCCTATCCCTATGTGTCCCCATTGCATCCTATTGTAACTATACATTGTTTGCACTGTTTTCTAAGACTATACTGCATATTTTTGGTATTGTGTACATATATCTTGTGTATATTTGCTATCCTCTTACTGAGGGTACACTCTGAGATACTTTGGCATATTGTCATAAAAATAAAGTACCTTTATTTTTAGTTTAACTGTGTATTGTGTTTTCTTATGATATTGTGCAAGTGACACTTGTGGTACTGTAGGAGCTTCACTCGTCTCCTAGTTCAGCCTAAGCTGCTCTGCTAAGCTACCATTATCTATCAGCCTATGCTGCTAGACACCCTATACACTAATAAGGAATAACTGGGCCTGGTGCAAGGTGCAAGTACCCCTTGGTACTCACTACAAGCCAGTCCAGCCTCCTACACCTTGTTGCTATGAAAGGTCCTCCACAGTGCTATGTACCATAAACACAGACACAGAGGGACATAGAATACCAGGTACCAGAAGCACAGACACAGAGGGGCATACAGTGAGAGGTACCAAAAGCACAGACACAGAGGGGCATACATTGCCAAGTACCAGACAGTCAGATACAGAGGGGTATACAGTGCCAAGTACCAGAAGCTCAGACACTGAGGGACATACAGTGTCAGGTACCAGACACTCAGACATAGAGGGGCATAGAGTGCCAAGTACCAGGAGCAGAGATACAGAGGGCATACAGTGCCAGGTACCAGAAGCACAGACTTGGAGTGGCATACAGCGCAAGGTACCAGAAACAGAGACACAGAGCGCATACAGTGCCAGGTACCAGAAGCACAGACTTGGAGGGGCATACAGGGCCAAGTACTAGGCACCTCGACACAGAGGGACATACAGTGCAATGTACCATAAACACAGACACAAAGGGACATACGGTGCCAGTTACCTAAAGCTCAGACACAGAGGGTCATACCATGCCAGGTACTAGAAGCAGAGACAGTGGGGCATAGAATACCAGGTACCAGAAGAACTGACACAGAGGGGCATACAGTGCCAGGTATCAGAAGCACAGGCACAGAGGGGCATACTGTGAGAGGTACCAGAAGCACAGACATAGAGGAGCACACAGTGCCAAGCACCAGGCACTCAGACATAGAGGGTCACCCAGTAGCAAGAGTGCTGAGGGGTGAACTCTATCAGGAAGTCACTCACAGGGAGGGATATTGATCCAGGTGCTAAGTAACAGGAAGCAGAACTGTTCCTCTGCCTTGTTGCTATGAAAGGTCCTCCACAGTGCCATGTACCATAAACACAGACACAGAGGGACATAGAATACCAGGTACCAGAAGCACAGACACAGAGGGGCATACAGTGAGAGGTACCAAAAGCACAGACACAGAGGGGCATACATTGCCAAGTACCAGGCACTCAGACACAGAGGGGTATACAGTGCCAAGTACCAGAAGCACAGACTTGGAGGGGCATACAGTGCCAGGTACCAGACGCAGAGACACAGAAGGCATACAGTGCCAGGTACCAGAAGCACAGACTTGGAGGGGCATACAGTGCCATATACCAGGCACCTAGACACAGAGGGGCATACAGTGCCATGTACCATAAACACAGACACAGAAGGACATACAGTGCCAGTTACCTAAAGCTCTGACACATAGGGTCATACTGTGCCAGGTACCAGAAGCACAGAGACAGAGGTGATTAGAATACCAGGTACCAGAAGCACAGACACAGAGGGGCATACAATGCCAGGTACCAGAAGCAGAGACACAGAGGGGCATACAGTGCCAGGTACCAGAAGCTCAGACACAGAGGGTCACCCAGTAGCAAGAGTGCTGAGGGGTGAACTCCATCAGGAAGTCACACCGGGGAGGGCTATTGATCTAGGTGCTAGGTAACAGTAAGCAGAACTGTTCCTCTGCCTCCTCCACAGATTGAAAGCCTGTTTGACACAGCTGAGCTGAAAGACTTTGTTGACCTGAGGGTCACCTTCTAAATCTGTCCTCAAAGCACCCTCTGGTGAGGCCTGGTAAACTGATGACGATGCTGCAGCTGGTACAGGGGGCATCAGCACAGCTGTTAAAGCAGCTGGCACAGAATAACCTGTGACATTTCTGACGTTGTTCTGCCTCTGCAGGTCCTATGTCAGCAGTCACGGATGAAGGCCGCTGACAGATGTCCTTGGTGTACTGCCTCGGGGATTGGGATGGACACATCCCTGGTACAATCTGACCGATGTACACATAGTGCGTCCCAAAGGCCTCTGAAGGACACATTCCAGATACAGACTCAAAGATGTACACATGGCAGTGCCATCAGATGCCTTTAGAAGATGCTGGCAGTTTCAAGAAGGCTGAGCCTAGTGATGCCCACACCCTCAGGTCCTGAGTACAGCATGCGGTTGTTCATTTTGAAGGACATAGTTCTACTTTTATGAAGCAGCCGCACCATCCAAGTAAGATTTAGCTAGTCCAAATTCCACAATGACTAGCCAAGACCAGCCAAGTATGATTAGGGCCATTATAAATCCTTTAGTGATCAGTCAAGACCAGCCCACTAAGACTTGGGAACTCTAAAACTGCTCATTGACCAGCCAAGAGCACCAAGTAAGACAGGCTACTCTAAACAGCTCAGTGACTAGCCAAGGCCAGCCAAGGAAGACAAGGGCATTATAAAACCCTTAGTAACTAGCCAAGACTAGCCAAATAAGACTTGGGCAACTCTAAAACTACTCATTGACCAGCCAAGACCACCAAGTAAGACAGGCTAGTCTAAACCACTCAGTGACTAGCTAAGGTCAGCCAGGCAAGACATAGGCTAGTCTAAACCACACAGTGACTAGGCAAGACCAGCCAAGTAAGACCTGGAATAGTCTAAACTGCTCAATGACAAGCCAAGGTCAGCCAAATAAGACTTGGACAAGTCTAAAACCACTCAGTAACTAACCAAGACCAGCCAAGTATGACTTGGGCTAGTTTAAACCACTCAGTGACTAGCCACGAACAGCCAAGTAAGGCTTGGGCTAGTCCAAACCACTCAATGACTAGCCAAGACCAGCCAAGTAAGACCTGACCTAGTCTAAACAGCTCAGTGACTAGCCATGACCAGCCAACTAAGACTTGGGAACTCTAAAACTACTCATTGACCAGCCAAGACCACCAAGTAAGACAGGCTAGTCTTAACCACTCAGCGACTAGCTAAGTTCAGCCAGGTAAGACATAGGCTAGTCTAAACCACTCATTGACAAGCCAAGACCAGCCAAGTAAGACCTGGACGAGTCTAAAACTACTCAGTAACTAACCAAGACCAGCCAAGTACAACTTTGGCTAGTCTAAACCACTCAGTGACTAGCCACGACCAGCCAAGTAAGGCTTGGGCTAGTCTAAACCACTCAGTGACTAGGCAAGACCAGCTAAATAAGGCTTGGGCTAGTCCAAACCACTCAATGACTAGCCAAGACCAGCCAAGTAAGACATGGGTTAGTCTAAAATTACTCAGCGACTAGCCAAGACCAGCCAAGTAAGACTTGTGCTAGTTTAAACCACTCAGTGACTAGCTAAGCATATCCAAGTAAGACTTAGGCCAGTCTAGACCTCTCAGTGACCTCCCAAGACTAGAAGAGGGTGCCTTATATCTACATCAATGAAGGGTGGGACCTCACCCTCCAGTGCCCCCAGTGTGCATCAGTGAAGGATGGGACCTCAGTCTACAGTGCTCTCCATCTGCATCAGTGAAGGATGGGACCTCAGTCTATAGTGCCCTCATTCTGCACCAGTGAATGGTGGGACCTCAGTCTCCATTGCCTTCCGTGTGCATCAGTGTAGGAAAGTACAATCTTGCCTGGCATGTTACCCCCATTTTTTATTTGTATGTATGTTTGTTTTTGCCTGTGTCATTGGGATCCTGCTAGCCAGGACCCCAGTGCTTATAAAGTGTGCACTGTATGTGTTCCCTGTGTGGTGCCTAACTGTATCACTGAGGCTCTGCTGACCAGAACCTTAGTGTTTATGCTCTCTCTGCTTTTAAAATTGTTACTGCAGGCTAGTGACTAATTTTACCAATTCTGATTGGCACCCTGGAACACCCTTATAATTCCCTAGTATATGGTACCTAGGTACCCAGGGTATTGGGGTTCCAGGAGATCCCCATGGGCTGCAGCATTTCTTTTGCCACCCATAGGGAGCTCAGACAATTCTTAGACAGGACTGCCACTGCACCCTGAGTGAAATATCGTCCACCTTATTTCACAGCCATTTTACACTGCACTTAAGTAACTTAGAAGTCACCTATATGTCTAACCCTCACTTAGTGAAGGTTAGGTGCAAACTTACTTAGTGTGAGGGCACCCTGGCACCAGCCAAGGTGCCCCTACATTGTTCAGGGCAAATTCCCTGGACTTTGTGAGTGCGGGGACACCATTTCACGCATGAACTACATATAGGTCAATACCTATATGTAGCGTCACAATGGTAACTCCGAACATGGCCATGTAACATGTCTAGGATCATGGAATTGTCACTCACAATACTATTGGGGGTGACAATTCCATGCATCCCCGGGGCTCCAGCATAGAGCCCGGGTACTGCCAAATTAACTCTCCGGGTTTTTCTCTGCAGCTACCGCTGCTGCCAACCCTCAGACAGGTTTCTGCCCCCCTGGGGCCTGGGCAGCCCAGTCCAAGGAATGCAGAACAAAGGATTTCCTCTGAGAGAGGGTGTAACACCCTCTCCCTTTGGAAATAGGCATTAAGGGCCTGAGAGGAGTAGCCTCTCCAGGCCTCTGGAAATGCTTTGAAGGGCACAGATGTTGCCCTCCTTGCATAAGCCAGTCTACACCGGTTCAGGGATCCCCCCCAGCTCTGCTCTGGCACGAAACTGGACAAAGGAAAGGGGAGTGACCACTCCCCTGACCAGCACCTCCCAAGGGGAGGTGCCCAGAGCTTCTCCAGTGTGTCCCAGACCTCTGCCATCTTGGATACAGAGGTGTGAGGGCACAATGGACACCTCTGAGTTGCCAGTGCCAGCAGGTGACATCAGAGACCCCTCCTGATAGGTGCTTACCTCTCTCTGTAGCGAATCCTCCTCTGAGGGCTACTTAGGGTCTCTCCTGTGGGTTTCTCATCAGATAACGAATGCATGACAACAAAGTAGCAAGAAGACTACCAGCAACATTGTAGCGCCTCATCCTGCCAGCTTTCTCAACTGTTTTCTGGTGGTGCGTGCTCTGAGGGCTGTCTGCCTTCACCCTGCACTTGAAGACAAGAAGAAATCTCCTGTTGGTTGACGGAATCTTCCCCATGCCAACGCAGGCACCAAACTTCTGCATCACCGGTCCTCTGGGTCCCCTCTCATCTTGACGTGCATTGTTCCTGGAACACAAGAGCTGGATCCAAGTGTCCCCGACAGTCCAATGGCCCTTCTGTCCAAATTTGGTGGAGGTAAGTCCTTGCCTCCCCACGTCAGACAGTAATCCTGTGTACTGTGTGAACTGCAGCTGCTAGGGCTTCTGTTCACTTTTGCAAGACTTCCTTCGTGCATAGCATAGCCCAGGTCCCCAGCACATCATCCTGCATTGCCCAACTCACTGAGTTGGACTCCGACTTCGTGGGGCCCTCTTTTGTTGTGCTGAGACAACCGCCGTGCTTAGATATTCTGAATGCCTGTACAGGTACTTCTGTGGGTTCTGCCCACTTCTGTATGAGCTCTCTGTTGCTGAGCACCCCCTCTGTCTCCTCCTGCAAGGGGCGACCTCCTGGTCCTTCCTGGGCCTTGGCAGCACCCAAAATCCTCATCCGTGACTCTTGCAGCTAGCAAGGCTTGTTTGAGGTCTTTTTGCGGTGAAACAACTCTGCATCCTACAGCACGCAGTGGGACATCTTTTGACCAAAGGAGAAGTTCCTGCCTCCTTCCGTTGTTGCAGAATCTTCGGGTTCTTCCACCCAGAGGCAGCCCTTTTGCACCTTCATCCGGGGTTTAATGGGCTTCTGCCCCCCTGGACACTTGAGTGAATCTTGGACTTGGTCCCCTTCCTTTGCAGGTCCTCAGGTCCAGGAATCCGTCTTCAGTGCTTTGCAGTCAGTTGTTGTCTTTGCAGAATCCCCTATCTCGACTTTACTGTCTTTCTGGGGTAGTAGGGTAACTTTACTCCTACTTTTCAGGGTCTTGGGGTGGGGTATCTTGGACACCCTTAGTGTTTTCTTTCACTCCCAGCGACCCTCTACACACTACACTAGGCCTGGGGTCCATTTGTGTTTCGCATTCCGCTTTTGGAGTATATGGTTTGTGTTGCCCCTAGGCCTATTGTCTCCTATTGCATTCTATTGTGTTTTAGTGTTTGCACTACTTTTCTAACTGTTTACTTACCTGATTTTGGTTTGTGGGTATATTTTGTGTATATTACTTACCTCCTAAGGGAGTATATCCTCTGAGATACTTTTGGCATATTGTCACTAAAATAAAGTACCTTTATTTTTAGTAACTCTTGAGTATTGTGTTTTCTTGTGATATAGTGCTAAGTGATACAAGTGGTATAGTAGGAGCTTTGCATGTCTCCTAGTTCAGCCTAAGCTGCTCTGCTATAGCTACCTCTATCAGCCTAAGCTGCTGGAAAACTACTAATCTACTAATAAGGGATAACTGGACCTGGCACAAGGTGGAAGTACCACACGTACCCACTATGAGCCAGGCCAGCCTCCTGCAATCAGTGAACGATGTGACCTAATTCTCCAGTGCCCTCCATCTATATTGGATGGGCCATCACCCCCTACAGCTTTCCTTCTACATCAGGGAAGGGTGGGACCTCAGTCACAAGTGCCGTCCGTCTGCATCAGTGAAGGATGGGACCTTGCCCTCAATTGCCCTCTGTCTGCATCAGTGAAGCATTTGCCCTCACCGTCTACAGCTTTCCGTCTACATCAGGGAAGGGTGGGACCTCAGTCTCCAGTGCCCACCATCTGCAGTAGTGATGGATGGGACCTCTCCCTCCACTGCCCTGCGTCTGCATCAGTGAACGATGGGACCTTACCCTCCAGTGCCCTGCATCTGCATCAGAGAACAGTGGGACATCAGTCCCCAGTGCTCTCCATCTGCATCAGTGAAGGATGGGACCTCACTCTTCACTGCCCTCTCCCTCCAGCTGCATCAGTGAACAATGGGGCCCTACCCTCCGCTGCCCTGCGTGTGCATTAGTGACGGAGGGGACCTCACCCTCCAGTGCCCTCTGTCTATATCAGTGAACAGTGGGACATCAGTCTCCAGTGCCCTATGTCTGCATCAGTGAAGGATGGGACCTCACCCTCCACTCCCCTCTCCCTCCATCTGCATCAGTGACCAGTGGGACATCAGCCTCCACTGCCCTGCGCCTGCATCAGTGAAGGATGGGGCCAGACACATTTTGAGTGGAGTAACTTGTGAGGCCCATTGCCTGGTGCGGCAAATCTGTCCCCTAGCATATCTGCATATCTGCATCAACTAATGGACAATTCATAATGAGTCCTAGTTGAGTTGTGTGTCAGAATATTGTGGACAGAAATATAATCTGTTATAAATATTGGGCCTGATTTATGAAAAGTGGCGTTGCACTCAGTGCAGCGCCACTTTTCTTGCGCCCTTTAGCGCCCTTTAACGCCCCCTAACGCCACCATGTGTGTGCCGTATCTAAGATACAGCGCACCATGGGAGTAGTTAGGGGAACTAGCATCAAAAGTTTTGACGCTAGTCCGGAGATTTAGTGCAAAACGACATTGAAACATTAAAACAAATGACGCTAATGTGGCGCAAGGAGGTGCTAGGGGCTCTTAAATCTGCCTTATTGTGTTTTAATCTTGTTTACAGAAAAATCACTCCATTGGGGGGAATACAATATTTACCCCACTTGTATTATGGTCCCATGGCTGTTATTTGAAAGAAATAGCAAAACTTGATGGGTTGTAACAAAGTAAAAGAATCATAAGAAAGAGTGAGAAAAGATAAAAGTAAGAACAGAAAGGAACAGTAAAAGAGCAAAAAACTAGGAGAAGGAAAGAAAAAATAAAGGAAAGGGAAAGATACATTATGAGAGAAAGAACAAAGAAAGAAAAAAGAAACAAAGGTAGAAAGAAACAAAGAAAGAAAAAAGTGAAAATAGGATGGGAGCAGGAAATAAAGGATTAGAGAGGAGAAACGTATAAAGAAAGGATGAGAGAAGGACAATCGTATAGGGAAAGCATGAGAGAAAGAAGAAGGTAAATGAAAGGTATTAAGAAAGGATTAGAGAATGATAAAGGTATAAAGAAAGGATGAAAGAGGAAGAAATGGATAAAGAAAGGTTGAGAGAAGGAGAAAGGCACAAAGAAAGGATGAGAGAATGATGAACATATAAAGAAAGTATGAGAGGTAATAAACAGAGAGAATGGATGAGAGACTGATAAGGGTATTCAGGAAGATGAGAGATAAATAGAGGTCTAAAGAAAGGAAAAGAGAAGAAGAGAGGCACAACAAAAGGATGAGAGAAGGAGAAAGGCATGAAGAAAGGATGAGAGAGTGATAAAGGTATAAAGAAAATATGAAGAAATGATACACATATATATGGAAAGGATCTGAGTGTTATAAAGGTATAAAGAAAGGATGAGAGATTGATAAAAGTATGAAGAAAGGATGAGAGAGTGATAAAGGTATAAAGAAAGGATGAGTGAGTGATAAACATGTGAAGAAAGGATGAGAGAGTGATGAAGATTTAAAGAAGGGATGCAAGAGTGATAAAGGTATGAGGAAAGGATGAGAGAATGTTAAAGGTATAAAGAAAGGATGAGAGAATGATAAAGGTATAAAGAAAGGATGAGTGAGTGATAAACGTATGAAGACAGGATGAGAGAGTGATAAAGATATAAAGAAGGGATGAGAGAGTGATAAAGGAATGAGGAAAGGATGAGAGAATGTTAAAGGTATAAAGAAAGGATGAGAGAATGATAAAGGTATGAAGAAAGGATGAGAGTGATAAAAGTAAAAAGAAAGGATGAGAGAGCGATAAAGGTAAAAAGAAAGGATGAGAGAATGATAAAGGTATAAAGAAGGGACGAGTGAGTGATGAACGTATGAGGAAAGGATGAGAGAGTGATAAAGGTATGAAGAAAGGATGAGAAAATGTTAAAGGTATAAAGAAAGGATGAGAGAATGATAAAGGAATGAAGAAAGGATGAGAGAGTGATAAAGTTTTGAAGAAAGGATAAGAGAATGTTAAAGACATAAAGAAAGGATGAGAGAATGATAAAGGTATGAAAAAAGGATGAGAGAGTGATAAAGATATAAAGAAGGGATGAGAGAGTGATAAAGGTATGAAGAAAGGATGAGAGAGTGATAAAGGTATAAAGAATGGATGAGAGAATGATAAAAGTATAAAGAAAGGATGCAAGAGAGATAAACGTATAAAAAGGATGAGAGAATGATAAAGATATGAAGAAAGGGTGAGAGAGTGATAAACATATAAAAAAGGATGAGCGAATGATAAAGATATAAAGAAAGGGTGAGAGAGTGATAAACTGATGAAGAAAGGATGAGAGAGTGTTAAATAAAGAAAGGGTGAGAGAGTGATAAACAAATACAGAGAGAGTGATTAAAATATAAAGAAAGGATGAGAGAATGATAAAGGTAAAAAGAAAGGACAAGAGAGTGAGAAAGAGATAAAGAAAGGATGAGAGAAAGAGAAAGGCATGAAGAAAGGATGAGAGAGTGATAAACATATGAAGAAAGGATGAGAGAATGAGAAAGGCATGAAGAAAGGATGAGAGAGTGATACATGTGTAAAGAAAGGATGATAGAATGATAAAGGTATAAAGAAGGGACGAGAGAGTGATAAAGGTATAAAGAAAGGATGAGAGAGCGATAAAGGTAAAAAGAAAGGATGAGAGAGTGATAAAGAAATACAGAGAGAGTTATAAAGATATAAAGAAAGGATGAGAGAATGATAAAGGTAAAAAGAAAGGATAAAAGAGTGTGAAAGAGATAAAGAAAGGATGAGAGAGTGATAAACATATGAAGAAAGGATGAGAGAAGGATAAAGGTATAAAGAAAGGATGAGAGAGTGAAAGAGGTATAATGAAAGGATGAGAGAATGATAAAGGTATGAAGAAAGGATGAGAGAAGGAGAAAGGCATAAGGAAAGGATGAGAGAAGGAGGAAGGCATAAAGAAAGGACAAGAGAGTGATAAAGGTATAAAGAAAGGATGAGTGTGAGATAAAGGTAAAAAGAAAGGGTGAGAGAATGATAAAGGTAGAAAGAAAGAATGAGAAAATGATAAAGGTTTAAAGAAAGGATGAGAGAGTGATTAAAGTATAAAGAAAGGATGAGAGAAGGAGAAAGGCATGAAGAGAAGATGAGAGTGAAAGAGTGTAAAGAAAGGATGAGAGAAAGGTAAAGGTATAAAGAAAGGATGAGAGAGTGAAAGAGGTATAAAGAAAGGACGAGAGAGGAAAGGATGAGAGAGTGATAAAGATATGAAGAAAGGATGAGAAAATGTTAAAGGTATAAAGAAAGGATGAGAGAATGATAAAGGAATGAAGAAAGGATGAGAGAGTGATAAAGTTTTGAAGAAAGGATAAGAGAATGTTAAAGACATAAAGAAAGGATGAGAGAATGATAAAGGTATGAAAAAAGGATGAGAGAGTGATAAAGATATAAAGAAGGGATGAGAGAGTGATAAAGGTATAAAGAATGGATGAGAGAATGATAAAAGTATAAAGAAAGGATGCGAGAGAGATAAACGTATAAAAAGGATGAGAGAATGATAAAGATATGAAGAAAGGGTGAGAGAGTGATAAACATATAAAAAAGGATGAGCGAATGATAAAGATATAAATAAAGGGTGAGAGAGTGATAAACTTATGAAGAAAGGATGAGAGAGTGTTAAATAAAGAAAGGATGAGAGAGTGATAAACAAATACAGAGAGAGTGATTAAAATATAAAGAAAGGATGAGAGAATGATAAAGGTAAAAAGAAAGGACAAGAGAGTGTGAAAGAGTGTAAAGAAAGGATGAGAGAAAGGTAAAGGTATAAAGAAAGGATGAGAGAGTGAAAGAGGTATAAAGAAAGGACGAGAGAGTGATAAAGGTATAAAGAAAGGATGAGTGAGTGAAAGAGTATAAAGAAAGGATGAGAGCATGAAAGAGGTATAATGAAAGGATGAGAGAGTGATAAAGGTGAAAAGAAAGGTTGAGAGAGTGATAAAGTTATAAAGAAAGGATGAGAGAGTGATAAAGGTATAAAGAAAGGATGAGAGAGTGAAAGAGTGAAAGAGTATAAGGAAAGGATGAGAGCGTGAAAGAGGTATAAAGAAAGGATGAGAGAGTGATAAAGGTGAAAAGAAAGGTTGAGAGAGTGATAAAGGTATAAAGAAAGGATGAGAGAATGATAAAGGTATAAAGAAAGGATGAGAGACTGATAAAGGTATGACGAAAGGACGAGAGGATGACAAAGTATAAAGAAAGGATGAGAGAAGGAGAAAGGCATAAAGAAAGGATGAGAGAGTGATAAAGGCATAAAGAAAGGATGAGAGAGTGAAAGAGGTATAAAGAAAGGATGAGAGAATGATAAAGGTATAAAGAAAGGATGAGAGAGTGAAAGAGGTATTAAGAAAGGATGAGGGAAGCGTAAAAAGAAAGACTGGAAGACAGGACGAATGCCGGGAAGTCATGGACAGGCAGAGAGAGTCTGATCAGGGCCAGGGTGGTATCAGTGAAGTGTCAGTTCTTGGTGATGCGCTCATAAAATGAAGAGGAGGAGAGAGCAGTGACATTTGAAAGTGCTGGGGCGTAAACGTTTGGGCAGCAGTGAAGCGAGCAAGCTCAATGGACAAACTTGGGGGCCAGGGTGGGTCATCTTCCCAAGAAAAAATGTAAAAAAGATTGATAAATGGTGGATTTGAAAACAAATACATTTAGTGAGAAAGCAAGGTTTATAAACCAGTGGGAATTTATTGTCTTATAATATTAAGCACATTATAAACTGCCCCATATCTCACTGCATTAATATGTTCACGTGCTACTTTAGTGTGCGTATTGCAGACTGCAACAACTTCAGCCCTTTAAAGTCTGTGCTTGTCCAGCGTCTCGCACTGCATGCAGCAGCATCAGGCCCTTTAAAGTGTGTGCTTGCCCACAGTCCTGCACTGCATGCAGCAGCTTCAGACCCTTTAAAGTGTGTGCTTGCCCAGCGTCTCGCACTGCATGCTGCAGCTTCAGGCCCTTTAAAGTGTGTGCTTGCCCAGTGTCCTGCACTGCATGCTGCAGCTTCAGGCCCTTTAAAGTGTGTGCTTGCCCAGTGTCCTGCACTGCATGCTGCAGCTTCAGGCCCTTTAAAGTGTGCGCTTGCCCAGTGTCCTGCACTGCATGCAGCAGCTTCAGGCCCTTTAAAGTGTGTGCTTGCCCAGCATCTCGCACTGCATACAGCAGCTTCAGGCCCTTTAAAGTGTGCGCTTGCCCAGCATCTCGCACTGCATGCAGCAGCTTCAGGCCCTTTAAAGTGTGAAGTGTGTGCTTGCCCAGCATCTCGCACTGCATACAGCAGCTACAGGCCCTTTAAAGTGTGTGCTTGCCCAGTGTCCGGCACTGCATGCAGCAGCTTCAGACCCTTTAAAGTGTGTGCTTGCCCAGTGTCTCGCACTGCATGCAGCAGCTTCAGGCCCTTTAAAGTGTGTGCTTGCCCACAGTCCTGCACTGCATGCAGCAGCTTCAGACCCTTTAAAGTGTGTGCTTGCCCAGCGTCTCGCACTGCATGCAGCAGCTTCAGGCCCTTTAAAGTGTGTGCTTGCCCACAGTCCTGCACTGCATGCAGCAGCTTCAGACACTTTAAAGTGTGTGCTTGCCCAGCGTCTCGCACTGCATGCTGCAGCTTCAGGCCCTTTAAAGTGTGTGCTTGCCCAGTGTACTGCACTGCATGCAGCAGCTTCAGGCCCTTTAAAGTGTGTGCTTGCCCAGCATCTCGCACTGCATACAGCAGCTTCAGGCCCTTTAAAGTGTGCGCTTGCCCAGCATCTCGCACTGCATGCAGCAGCTTCAGGCCCTTTAAAGTGTGTGCTTGCCCAGCATCTCGCACTGCATACAGCAGCTACAGGCCCTTTAAAGTGTGTGCTTGCCCAGTGTCCTGCACTGCATGCAGCAGCTTCAGGCCCTTTAAAGTGTGTGCTTGCCCAGTGTCCTGCACTGCATGCAGCAGCTTCAGCCCTTTAAAGTGTGTGCTTGCCCAGCGTCTCGCTCTGCATGCAGCAGCTTCAGGCCCTTTAAATTCTGTGCTTGCCCAGCCTCTCGCACTGCATGCAGCAGCTTCAAACCCTTTAAAGTGTGTGCTTGCCCAGCATCTCGCACTGCATACAGCAGCTCCAGCCCTTTAAAGCCTGTGCTTGTCCAGCGTCTCGCACTGCATGCAGCAGTTTCAGGCCCTTTAAAGTGTGTGCTTGCCCACAGTCCTGCACTGCATGCAGCAGCTTCAGACCCTTTAAAGTGTGTGCTTGCCCAGCGTCTCGCACTGCATGCAGCAGCTTCAGGCCCTTTAAAGTGTGTGCTTGACCACAGTCCTGCACTGCATGCAGCAGCTTCAGACCCTTTAAAGTGTGTGCTTGCCCAGCGTCTCGCACTGCATGCAGCAGCTTCAGGCCCTTTAAAGTGTGCGTTTGCCCAGTGTCCTGCACTGCATGCAGCAGCTTCAGCCCTTTAAAGTGTGTGCTTGCTCAGCATCTCTCACTGCATGCAGCAGCTTCAGGCCCTTTGAAGTCTGTGCTTGTCCAGTGTCTCGTGCTGCATGCAGCAGCTTCAGGCCCTTTAAAGTGTGCACTTGACCACAGTCCTGCACTGCATGCAGCAGCTTCAGACCCTTTAAAGTGTGTGCTTGCTCAGCATCTCTCACTGCATGCTGCAGCTTCAGGCCCTTTAAAGTGTGTGCTTGCCCAGTGTCCTGCACTGCATGCTGCAGCTTCAGGCCCTTTAAAGTGTGTGCTTGCCCAGTGTCCTGCACTGCATGCAGCAGCTTCAGGCCCTTTAAAGTGTGTGCTTGCCCAGCATCTCGCACTGCATGCAGCAGCTTCAGGCCCTTTAAAGTGTGCGCTTGCCCAGCATCTCGCACTGCATACAGCAGTTTCAGGCCCTTTAAAGTGTGTGCTTGCCCAGTGTCCTGCACTGCATGCAGCAGCTTCAGGCCCTTTAAAGTGTGCACTTGCCCAGCATCCTGCACTGCATGCAGCAGCTTCAGGCCCTTTCCAGTCTGTGCTTGCCGAGCGTCCTGCACTGCATGCAGCAGATTCAGACCCTTTAAAGTGTGTGCTTGCCCAGCATCTCGCACTGCATACAGTGGATTCAGGCCCTTTAAAGTGTGTGCTTGCCCAGTGTCCTGCACTGCATGCAGCAGCTTCAGGCCCTTTAAAGTGTGTGCTTGCCCAGTGTCCTGCACTGCATGCTGCAGCTTCAGCCCTTTAAAGTGTGTGCTTGCCCAGCGTCTCGCACTGCATGCAGCAGCTTCAGGCCCTTTAAAGTGTGTGCTTGCCCAGCCTCTCGCACTGCATGCAGCAGCTTCAGGCCCTTTCAATTCTGTGCTTGCCCAGCCTCTCGCACTGCATGCAGCAGCTTCAAACCCTTTAAAGTCTGTGCTTGCCCAGTGTCCTGCACTGTATGCAGCAGCTTCAGCCCTTTAAAGTGTGTGCTTGCCCAGCGTCTCGCACTGCATGCAGCAGCTTCAGGCCCTTTAAATTCTGTGCTTGCCCAGCTTCTCGCACTGCATGCAGCAGCTTCAGGCCCTTTAAAGTGTGTGTTTGCTCAGCGTCTCGCACTCCATGCAGCAGCTTCAGGCCCTTTAAAGTGTGCGCTTGCCCAGAGTCTCGCACTGCAGGCTGCAGCTTCAGGCCCTTTAAAGTGTGCGCTTGCCCAGTGTCCTGCACTGCATGCTGTAGCTTCAGGCCCTTTAAAGTGTGTGTTTGCCCAGTGTGCTGCAATGCATGCTGCAGCTTCAGGCCCTTTAAAGTGTGCACTTGCTCAGTGTCCTGCACTGCATGCAGCAGCTTCAGGCCCTTTAAAGTGAGCGCTTGCCCACTGTCTTGCACTGCATGCTGCAGCTTCAGGCCCTTTAAAGTGTGTGTTTGCCCAGTGTCCTGCACTGCATGCTGCGGCTTCAGGCCCTTTAAAGTGTGTGCTTGCCCACTGTCTTGCACTGCATGTGGCATCAGCTTTGGAAGAAGATGCTCTAACCAGGCAACAGGAAGCACCCACAGCTGCAATCGTTCATACAGAGATGTGCACACAGGTCTTTGAGTGGGATAGAAAAAGTAGGGGCTCTCTAAAAGGGAACATGCAAAATACATTTCTGTGATTGCCTAGCATGCCATCCAACCTGTATTGTTGTTTCACTCTGAGATGTTATTGCATCCAGAAATAAAACACAACTGACATACACCTAAAACCTGTCAGTACTATTGGCTTTGTTAATGGTTGTTAGCTGTTTAAGATAAATGAGTAAAAGCAAAGATTAGTTATAAATGATTAACGTTGGACATTTTTCAATTCTGAAATTGTGAGACTGAATTAAATATTATTGAAGCCTGTGGAAGGAGTAGGGCCTTCAGTTATGTGTGCTTTACGTTAGATAAGTATGCTTTTTTCCCTTCACATCTCATCCATCTGCACATTTTCAACCTCCTCTCTTTCCCGTTCAGCACCCTGTTTTCACCCTTCCCTAAATGCACTCCCCTCATTTTACCACCCCAAACATACACTGCACTCATTCACATTCAAGCACTTTGGCCCTCATTATAACTTTGGCGGTAACTGCTGCCTTCTGCCACAGCGATGGCCGCCAACATACTGCCGCCGTGGCTACCAGCAACCCACCCGCATTATGACCGTAGACGGAATTCCGCCAGAAGGCTGGAGGAATACCGTAGACGGTCATGGCGGCGGACGGTGGTAAGGTGGCGCTGCTGCCAGCAGCAGCGCCACACCAGCAAAACACCGCCGACCGTCTCATGAGCCATGATAAGGCCCGGCGGTGTTTTGCTGGTGGACGCTGCTGCTGGCAGCAGCGCCGCGTCCCGTCTCCTGCCGGTGGATCCCCTGCAAGCAGGTAAGTCGGGTTTTCCGACAGGAGAGGGGGTGGGGGCTGGTGTGTGCGTGTGTGGGGGTGTTGTGTGTGTTTGGGGGGGGTCTGTTTTTGTATACGTGCATGAGGGTGTGAATTGGTTGAATGGGTGCATGAATGACTGAATGTGAGTGTACGTTTATGTTGTGTGTTGTGAATGTGTGTGTGCGACAATGTATGTTGGTGTGTGTTGTGGTGTGTGGTTATGTATGTGTGCATGCATTGGTGGATGTGGGTATTCATGTGTGTATGATCAGTACGTGTGCGCCTGTGGGTGTGTAAACTTGCGGGGGCGGGAGAGGGAGGGGGAGGGTGGGTAAGGACTCTGGGGAAGAGGGGGGGCGGGGGAGTCTCCTATCAGTGTCAGGGAAGGAATTCCCTGGCACTGATAGTGCCTATCGCCATGGTTTTCGTGGCGGTATGCTTGCCAAGAAAAACATGGCGGTAGGCGGGATCATAATCCTGAGGGTGGGATTGTGACGGCCGTCTGGCTGGAGACCGAAGTCTCCAGCCCAGCAGCCATTACCACTGTGAGCCAAACCGCCAATGTCATAATTTGGGAAAAGGTACCGGCAGCCTGTTGGCAGTACTTTTCCCCAAATTACCGCCGTCTGCCAGGGTTGTAATGAGGGCCTTTATTTCCTTTTATTTTTGCCTTGTATTTTGACCTCTGTGCACCTCCTTCAGACACTTACACTGACCTTTGTTCTGTGTGCTCTGCAGGGGCGCCAACAAACTGACAGGCACTGTGCTTTGCCTTCGGCATCAGTACCAGAGCTCTCAATCGCAGCCACTCATAAATACCTGGCAGGAGTCACAGTGTGCATGATGCAAGAGTAATACAATGCACAGAAACAGCGTGATGAAACAGCTAACTCTCTTGGCGAATGCAACATTAAGTAAAATGTGAAATTAGAGAGGAACTAAGTTGCTTTTTAACATTCATTGTTTTCATATCAATCCATGTTTTTGTCATTAATGCTAAGGGCATGGCAATAGGGCCAGTTTGAAAGCCATACAGCAGATAAGTGCCTTTAAGGTATGCACATAATTCTCCATTTGCACTTGAGTCCTATATTTGGATCAGTTTCACAAGGGAACAAGAACCCTGCTCTCAATTTCGTAAGGGAACAAATACAGCAGCTCCACTTCTAAAGGAGCCAGCGATCTGCAGCCGGAGCCTGGGAAGTCACATGGGGGAGGTTAGCGTGACAAAGGGTCTCCGTACAATAAAAATAACACAAGATTAACTTTATAACACTTGCCATTACCTAAGCCAACGCACTAAATGACACACGCTTGCATCCACTTTTACTGCATGGAGACGAATGGGGAGATCGTGGGATCTGTGCCTGTGACTGACAGACGGCTGCCCTCACGCAGGGATGAAAACTCTGATGCCTGAAACCATGATGCTAAAAGCGTCACTGGCCTGTAGTGAATACTGCCATAGACCACAATGGCACTGAAGGGCTTTAGAGCAGTCAGCCCTGCATTGTGCATCACATTGTGCAAAGTTGATTTACTTCCTGGCTTCCATCTCCTGCTTCAAAGCTAGGCAGGCCAGGCAGCCTGGGATAGACAGCCCGGACTTAAAAGCGTCGACTTGTTTAGAGTTCCAATCGGATCACATCTCTGAACAAATGGATCTATTTTTATTTTTTGCTATAAATGTGTAGGAATTTCAGAGGGGCGCAGCCACTCAGCTCTAAAGGAGAAGCTGCTAGTGCATAAGAGGCACCGCCCTCTTTCTCCCTACACCTGCCAGGGGTGTAATTCAGTCCCCTGCTGCCTCTGAAATGCAGAGGGGCCCCAACACTCTATGGGCCCCAGATCCTCAAGGGGGCCTGCATTCAGCCCAAGTCCAATGAATATCTGTGAGATATGGAAGACTCAGGGAAACCTGCTGACATTTTGGCAGGGGCCCCCTCATTTTGTGCTACGCCATTGGCATGTGCATTCAGGTCCTCACAAAGACAACCCCAAGGACAGTGACAGCTGAAACCCAGAGGGGTGGAGATTGATGTGCTGAAACATAAACTGTGTAAGGAGGGAAAGTGTCTGACCGGTCTAGAGACCAGATTTAACAAAGCCTCTGACAGTCAGTGCAGCGTCCCTGGGCAGGGAAGGGTCTGCAGCAGTGGTGTAAAATTAGCCCCCCCCACAGCACCGCAGTACAGGGGAGCAACGAGCTCCAGGGGCCTTCTCAGCACTGTACACTGACTGGGTTCCTGACTAAGCCCGGGGTGTGGTAGGGGGTCCTAGATGTACTTTGCAGGGGGGGCGCTTAAGTTTCATTACGTAACTGGTCGGCAGGTTCCATATTTCTATTTCTGGGCATCAGTCAATCAATCAATCAATCAATCTATTTATAAAGCGCACTATATACCCGTGAGGGTTTCAAAGCGCTTGGGGGGGGGTGCTGCTACTGCTCGAAGAGCTAGGTCTTGAGGTGTCTTCTGAAGGTGAGCAGGTCCTAGGTCAGACGGGAGGGTGTTCCAGGTCTTGGCGGCGAGGTAGGAAAAAGGTCTGCCGCCGGAGGATTTGCCCCGGATGCGGGGGATGGATGCGAGGGCGAGGTTGGCAGAGCGGAGTTGTCGGGTGTAGAAGCTGAGTCTGTTGTTAAGGTAGGCTGGTCCGGTGTTGTGGAGTGCTTTGTGTGCGTGGGTGAGGAGTTTGAAAGTGATCCTCTTGTTGACGGGGAGCCAGTGCAGGTCTCTTAGGTGGGGGTGATGTGGCTGTGGCAGGGGATGTTGAGGATGAGTTGTGCGGAGGCGTTTCGGATGCGTTGGAGGCGTTGCAGGTGTTTGGACGGGATGCCTGCGTAGAGTACTTTGCCGTAGTCGAGCCTGCTGCTGACGAGGGCCTGAGTTACTGTTTTTCTTGTTTCGGTTGGGATCCATTTGTAGATTCTGCGAAGCATGCGGAGGGTGTTGTAGCAGGAGGAGGAGATGGCGTTGACCTGTTTTGACATGGAGAGGGATGAGTCGAGGATGAAGCCGAGGTTTCGTGCATGGTCGGTTGGTGTCGGAGGGGTACCCAGCGAGGCTGGCCACCACGAGGTGTCCCAGTTGGGGGGGGGGGTGGGCCCAAGGATGAGAACCTCCGTTTTGTCCGAGTTCAGTTTCAGTCGGCTGCTTCTCATCCGGTCGTCGGCGGCCTTCATGCCCTCGTGGAGGTTGGTTTTGGCGGTGTGTGTGTCCTTGGTGAGGGAGAGGATGAGTTGGGTGTCGTTGGCGTAGGAGATGATGTTGAGGTTGTGTTGACGGGCAACTTGTGCGAGGGGGGCCATGTAGATGTTGAACAGCGTCGGGCTGAGGGATGAGCCCTGGGGTACGCCGCATATGATGTTGGTGGCTTCGGATTTGAATGGGGGAGGCAGACTCTCTGGGTTCTTCCGGAGAGGAAGGATGTGGTCCAGTCGAGGGCTTGCTCTTGGATCCCTGCTTCGTGGAGGCGGATTTTCAGAGTGTGGTGGCAGACTGTGTCGAAGGCAGCTGATAGGTCTAGGAGGATGAGGGCTGATGTTTCTCCATTGTTGAGTTGGCTTCTGATGTCATCTGTAGCGGCGAGGAGAGCGGTCTCGGTGCTGTGGTTCTGTCTGAATCCGGACTAGGAAGGGTTGAGGATGTTGTTGTCTTCAAGGTATCGGGTGAGTTGAGTGTTGACGATTTTCTCAATGACCTTCGCTGGGAGCAAGTAGATGGTCCGGAAGTTCTTCAGGTCCTAAGGTCTTTGGGGTCCGCCTTTGGTTTTTTGAGTAGAGCGTTGATTTCGGCGTGTTTCCACCTCTCCGGGAATATTGCTGTTTCGAAGGAGATGTTGATGACCTTCCGTAGGTGTAGTGCGATGGCTGTGTCTGCTTTGTTGTATATGTGGTGTGGGCACGGTTCTGACGGTGATCCGGAGTGGATGGAGTTCATGGTCTTGCGAGTTTCGTCGTCGTTGATGCAGGTCCAGGAGGTCAGACGGTTGGTGCGGGTGGAGTTCGTGGAGGGGGGACTGGCGTGTTAGAGATACTAGGGGTGTTGAAGCTGTCGTAGATGTCAGCGATCTTTCGGTGGAGAGCGGTGGCTAGGGCGTCGCACAGTTCTTGGGAGGGGGGATGTCGTGGACAGTGGTGCTGGGGCTGGAGAGCGCCTTCACGATGTTGAAAAGTTCTTTACAGTCGTGAGCGTTGTTTTCCAGGCGAGTTTTGAAGGAGGATCTTTTTGCTAGCCTGAGGAGTTGGTGATGGCTGTGTGTGGCGTCCTTAAGTGGGCACTTCCTGGGCATGATCCTTAGGAAGACAGGCAGTGGCAATGCACCTATCACATGTCAAAACCCTGGGGTGGAACATTTACCCCATGCAGTAATTACCTCCTAGTCTGAGGTTTCACCTGGGAATCAGGCATAACATGGGAATCTGGTTTTACAAACCTGAAGGTTTTGTTTATCCAAGCAGCATCCCCAGATACATTTCATCAGGTTTTTGAAGGGAAACCTGCTACCTGAAAACTACTTGGGGTTTATTGGGTGTTTAGTATCACACTACTCAGACCTGTGACCCCCCATGCATCTCAGGTTTACACTGGGATCAGAATCTCCCAACTATTCGGAACTGGACCCCCTGTTTCGTGCTGCTCCAGACCCCTGCTGTGTTTGGTAACCAGGCGAAGGATGTGATCATGGGCTTAGCATCAAGAGGTTGCTGGGGGTGTTACACCCCCCTATTACATGTATTATCTGGCAAATAGTTGGGTACAGTCACGTATGTTGAGGTGTCTGTCAGATCTCATCAGGAATATTTATGTAAACACAGACAATAATACACCCTCCCCCTCTGGTTGTTGGTTATTTTACAAAATATTGTGTTTTCTCTCACTTGCTACCCCTGCCTGTCCACATGTGTCTCCCTTTCTGCTGCCCCTTAGTCCTTGGCTGGCCAAGCTACACCCCTGGGTGTGATAACAGCAGCATACATCCCTCCTGGCTGCACAGCAATCGACAGACACTTCTAGAGTGCTTGGACAAAATATGCACTCTTTAATATTGCAATACAAAAATATTGTGTCAAAAATATTGTTAGTAAAGAAATGTTGGGGCTTATTTACAAGAAACTGGAGCATCAATTAATTATGTAATTGACAATGTATTATGTAAGTTCTTTTATTTTGAAATTGTTCTCATAATTTATTCTATTTTCATTTTTAGAGTATATTTAAATGTCTACACTTTTGTCAGTAATGTATATTGTAAAAGTGGGTTCTTGACTTTGCAGAGGAAAAACAGGGTGGAAAAGCACTGGAATTATAGCATATGTATAATTATTCTTTTTTAATTTTGAATTCGAAGTAATTTTATTATTTTAATTTCAATATACTTTGAGTAATTGTTTACTTCTGTTTTGTATTTTTTTAAGTTTTAATTTATTTAAAAAATCAATATCCTTACAATGTTTTTGATGATATTTCCTTCCTCGATATTTTTAGTATGATGTTTTTTTCATTGCTATTATAAGTATAGGAAAACAATATTTTTGCTAACAATACTTCTGACGATATTTCTTTATATCAATATTTTTGTATTAAATATTTTGCCATGAAACCTAATTTTGTCATCAAAAGATGTTGTGCTTACTTGTAAGTGAAGGGACTCTACAGAAAGAACGACTTCAAGGCCCCCCAAAAAACAGTGAAAAAAGTGACAATATGCTTGCCCAGTTAGGAGTGGTCTTTTATTGGCAGTGGGTCCACATCGCTGCCCATCAGATCGGGTCCTGGTTTAGTTGGCTATTGTGTCATTCAGTGGAGCTGCCCTTCTGCAAAGCTGCGCAGCTCGAACACAAGGCGCTTTATCATGGAAGGTGGTAATGCAGCTGTCCTAACATCCTCTTCTGACGTGGCAGCCCATATCAAGAGTGCTGTCCTGGGCTGTAATACTATTCCAGGCAACAAATGGACCACCATAAGGTAAGTAGCATTCACAGATACTGTACCTTTAAGGACAGTCGGTGTGCGCCTTGAGGAGGACATCTCGGCACCACCAAGAATTATAGAAAGGACAGGAAGCAGGGCCTTAGAGGCCTCCTGCTCTGCTCTTATGCTCTCTACCTATACTACATATGGCTGTGAAATTGCTTTTTTACTTTGTACATGGGATGCTCTGAGGAGATCTATACTGACAGATACTGAGGGGCTTGGGGCTCACTCACTGCAAACCAGAAAATGCTGGTAACACCTTTTACTCCTCACAAAACCATTTCTGCCGTTTTCTGTTTTGATTGCTTTCTCCTCTTTCTTTGGCCACAAAGCAGGTCTGTTTTTTTACTATAACATGTTATATGGCTGCAGTGCCTGGCCACTCTGCTCCTCTCTGTGTTAAACTAACGGCAGTGCCTGCCTCTCTGTTACACTAATGTCAGTGCTGCCTCTCTGTTACACTAACGGCAGTGTCTGGCCTCTCTGTTGCACTGACTAAAGTACCTGGCCTCTGTGTTACACTGAGTGCAGTACCTGGATTCTCTGCTCCTCTCTCTCTATTACAATGTTACAATAAGTGCAGTGCCTGGCCTCTCTGCAACTCTCACTGTCATACTGCCTGCTGTACCTGGCCTCTCTGCTCCTTTCTTTGTTTTACTGACTGTCGTACCTGGCCTCTCTGCTTCCCTCTCTGTTATACTGACTGCAGTGCCTGGCCTCTCTTTTACTTTCTCTGTTGCACTAAAAGCAGTGCCTGGTCGTCTCTTTGCTCCTATCTCTGTTGCACTGGCTGCTGTGCCTGGCCTCTATATTTCTCTCCTTTGTAACACTAGTAGTAGACCCTGGCATCTCTACTTCTCTTTCTCCCACTACAGCCATCTCTGGTGCACTCTCTCACGGTGAATGCAGACCCAGGCCTTTCTGCTGCTTTCAGTAACAGTAAATATAGTGCCTGGCCTTCCCTCTGCTTTCAATCACAGAGAATTGAGTGCCTGGCCTTCCCTCTACTTTCAGTAACAGTGAATACAGTGCCTGGCCTTCCCTCTGCTTTCAATCACAGAGAATTGAGTGCCTGGCCTTCCCTCTACTTTCAGTAACAGTGAATACAGTGCCTGGCCTTCCCTCTGCTTTCAATCACAGAGAATTGAGTGCCTGGCCTTCCCTCTACTTTCAGTAACAGTGAATACAGTGCCTGGCCTTCCTTCTGCTTTCAATCACAGAGAATTGAGTGCCTGGCCTTCCCTCTACTTTCAGTAACAGTGAATACAGTGCCTGGCCTTCCTTCTGCTTTCAATCACAGAGAATTGAGTGCCTGGACACTTTTCCCCTCTCCTTTCTCCAGTTACAAAATAATAATAGAAATGTATACATATACCTATTGCAGGAGTCCCTCATTTAATATTCAGTGCTCCAGCATGGAGTGCCCCATAAAGCTTATTATTAATACTTTTTGTTTCCTGGTGGTGCTGCTAGAAGGGGCGAGAACACCACCAAGCATTTGTTTTCATTTTGTGGGGGGCTGCAGGAAGTGCAGCAGCCACCTAGGCACATAAAAACAGTTAGTCTCCTGGATTATTGAAACATGACCCTAAGAGAGCATAACATATTCAGGTTTAAAGCACTCCTAGTGGGAGCTGTATGCTCTTCAGATGGAGTACAGAGCTATCTTGTAATTATTTGTATGATTGCATTTTGTGGGCTCAACAATGTTACTAGAAACACTCAAATACATGTTACTTTTTTAATGAAACTTTTTTAATTTGTCTTAATACATTCACTTTTATTTAGAATTTAATTGTGTGAATTAATGAAATATATATTTGATTATATTTATCGGTGATTTTTTGACAAGGATGATAGGTCTGCTTTGTCGATGTTGATAGGCTCACCCCTTCATAAAGTCAATAAGCCCATTTTTTATATTTTGGTGCTGTGACTCTTTGACAAAGGCAGTAAGTTTTCCTTACTTAAAAGTTCTAAGAAACAAGGATCCCTTACTAAAAGTAGTTAATTCCTATACATAGAAGTGCACACAAAGCACTGCAGAACAGACTCTCCTTCTACATCCCGACCCGGCATTTCCGCTCCGCCAACCACACCCTCGCAACCGTCCCACGTGTCCGCAGAACTACAACCAGTGGTAAATCATTCTCACACCTCACCGCCAAAACATGGAATGCTCTTCCCACCCACCTGTGTCAGACTAAAGAGCTCCTTAACTTCAGGAAACTTCTCAAGACCTGGCTGTTCGAGCAGTAGCAGCACCTCCCCCCTTTCTCCCCTCCCCTCCTCAGCGCCTTGAGACCCTCATGGGTGGGTAGTGCGCTTTACAAATTCCTGATTGATTGATTGATAGAGATACAATGAAGTCTATGTAGCAATCCAAGTGGGTACATTATTAAAATGTATTAACATCAATTGAGCAGAATAGTAGTAGGAAGAAAAACGCAAGAAAACTCCAAAAAGAACTGATCAGTCTCCGACATAGAAAAGTGATGTAATACAACACACTGGTTACATCACAACGTGTTAAGTCACAACTTGTTAATGCAAAAAGCTCATTCTTAGAGTGGTTTTATATAATATCTGAGTCAACGTACCTCAATGAATCAAGGAATAAACCTCAGGCATATGAAGGTGACAAAATGTGGCACAATGGTCAAGTCACAACTAGTTAGTACCAATGCTCATATATAGAATGATTGCATGTGACAGGTGAGACAAGGTACATTAGTCGACAACGTTTCAATCTCATACCAAAGATGAAGGGATCATCATCAGGACTGGAAGAATTATGCGTGAGCAATAGAACTGTAGCTCAGTGCCAGCTAAGAAATAAATGTAAAAAAAGGAAAAATAAGTTGGAGTGGGGAAAAGGAGAACAAGGAAGAGAAAAAAGAAGGGGGGACAAGAAGAGGAAAGGATTTAAATCATTTGAAAAAATCCCTGCAAGTCTCATCTTCGTAGAGTAGAAAATTAGGTTCCAATAGTGAAAATTAAGTAAAAACTATAAATAATGGAATAGTGCACATGAAGGAAGGGAATTTAAATGTGCTACATCAAGGTACAAAAATGTATTAAAAACTAGCCTAATTTGAAGGCAAATAGGCCTGGAAACTTACATAGGTAACCCAGGGAAGGCACAGAAATAATTAAACGCAGTTAAGAGGTATGGTCAGAAGTGGCGATAGTCCCAACCATAACCCCTATCGGGGCTTTAGCAACTTTGCATCATAGACGACTTCTGTGTTGGCAGATACGTATGCAAATATTCTGTGTTGTCTGGTCAATGTAGATTTGAATGCAAGGACAGGTAATCACATATATAACATTCATTGTATTGCAGTTAAATAAATGATAAATGAAGTAAAACTAATCTGTATTTCCATTTACAAATTCCTTATGTTTTAATTGTGAATTAACAAACACTGCAATTGCCACATTTAAAATGTCCTACTAACGGAGGCAAGTCCCAAAGGTCATCAACTGTCTGGCCGATTGATTTAGAAGGTAGAAAAGCCTCTACAAGATGGTGCTTTAGACTGAATGCAAACAGGGATGTTCAAGTCGCAAATCCCCAGCATTTAAGGTTGGCCAGTGTTTCAGAATGCATTTTATGAGGTGGTTTGAAACAGGGGGACAAGTGGTCACACAGACTAGGCAGTCATTGTGAGTTTTGGTCGACAAAACCCCACGTGGACAATACAACGCTCTTTTCATTGAGTAACTCTCAAGTTTGCATGGATAGCCTCTGGTTATAAGTTTTTTGGAAAGAGTGTTGGCTTCCTGGAAAAAGTTCTCTTTGAAACAGCAATTCCTTCTAATATGGAGAAATTGAGAATGGGGAAGAGAATCCCTATGTGCTCTTGGGTGGTGGCTTCTACAAGACAAAAGAGTATTCCTTTCCATGGTCTTACGATACAATGACGCATATAGCTCACCCTCTGAAGCTTTTATCAATAGATCTAAGAACGGAATCTGTAACTTTGTTATTTTAGGGTGCTAGTTACAGTTACTTGAAATTATACTAACTGCTGTCATCCAGTGATTATGTTAATTTAAAACGGTATGTTTTAACTGACATTTTCACCTAACTACAACGTCCCTTTAAGCTTTGGTTTTTTAGGTGAATTTCAAAGTTTTTTTTACTGCAAAGTAAGATATTATTACCATTCCTAACTATAACCTCACTTTAATCTTTGGTTCTTGAGTTGTACGTCTTGTTTTTCTTTAGTGTAATTTTTTTATTACCAGCCCTTCGCAGCAGGCAACCCCATTCTGGCAGCCAGCCCCTCTCCTCCCCCAATGCCTGAGCCCATTGCAGGCGGGGGTTCAGCACAGAGTCTGTGTGTCACTTTTAATAAGGCAGACCTACTGACTTTCTCAAAGGATCAGAACACCAAAATATAAAAAGTGGGCCTATTGGCTTTATAAAGGGGACACAAACATATATAAAGCACATATAGGGGGTCATTCAGACCTTGGCGGACGGCGGAGGCCGTCCGCCAAGGTACCGCCGACAAATGACCGCACCGCGGTCAAAAGACCGCGGCGGCCATTCAAACATTTCCGCTGGGCCGGCGGCCGCTCTCCAAAAGAGCACCCGCCGGCCCAGTGGAAATGCCCCTGCAACGAGGACGCCGGCTCAGAATTGAGCCGGCGTAGTTGCAGGGGTGCGACGGGTGCAGTTGCACCCGTCGCGTATTTCAGTGTCTGCAAAGCAGACACTGAAATACTTTGTGGGGCCCTCTTACGGGGGCCCCTGCAGTGCCCATGCCATTGGCATGGGCACTGCAGGGGCCCCCAGGGGCCCTGCGGCACCCCCTACCGCCATCCTGTTCATGGCCGGTTTCCCGCCATGAACAGGATGGCGGTAGGGGGTGTCTGAATCCCCATGGTGGCGGAGCGCGCTCCGCCGCCATGGAGGATTCAATGGGGCAGCGGTAAACCGGCGGGAGACCGCCGGTTTACCCTTTCTGACCGCGGCTGAACCGCCGCGGTCAGAATGCCCTTGGGAGCACCGCCAGCCTGTTGGCGGTGCTCCCGTGGTCGGTGACCCTGGTGGTTACCGCCCGCCAGGGTCAGAATGACCCCCATATTGTCTTTGTTGAAAAATGACCAATAATTACAAAGAAAAGTATAGTTCAATAATTCACACAGTGCAATATTTATTAAAATTGATTGTCATAAAACAATTAACAAGGTTTAACTAAACAAAACTCCAACTTCTCATTGGATCTTGTTGTAAACATTTTTATTTTGCAAAGTGCAGCCATAGAACTCACCACAAGGGGTCTCTCTGCTCAAGCCTTTTTTTGTAAGCTTCAAAAACCTTTATTCAATTAAAAGGGCATAATCCATGTTAGCCAATCCATGTTTCACGGCATTTGATCAGGTGAAGAACGCACACATGCCAAGTTCTACACTAAGTATACACCTAGATTGCATTGTATTGTGAAATGAAAGAAACTTAAGCAACAGTATTAAAATTCATGGAATAGAATGAAATTATTAACTCAAGAAATGAGTAAATGAAATACAAACATCAACTCATGCCTTTGAAAAAACTAAAAATCAGAAAACAATGATCACCCGTTGTAGGAGGCTGGCCTGGCTTGTAATGGGTACCAAGGGGTACTTACACTCTGTACCAGGTCCAGTTATCCCTTATTAGTGTAGAAGAGGTGTCTAGCAGCTTAGGCTGATAGAAAAGGTAGCTTAGCAGAGCAGCTTAGGCTGAACTAGGAGACATGCAAAGCTCCTACTATACCACTAGTTTCATATGCACAATATCATAAGAAAACACAATACACAGATATACTAAAAATAAAGGTACTTTATTTTTATGACAATATGCCAAAGTATCACAGTGAGTACCCTCAGTATGAGGATAGCAAATATACACAAGATATATGTACACAATACCAAAAATATGCAGTAATAGCAAAAGGAAGTAATGAAAGCAATGTACAGTCACAATAGATTGCAATGAGAGCACATAGGTATAGGGGCAACACAAACCATATACTCCAAAAGTGGAATGCGAACCACGAATGGACCCCAAACCTATGTGAGCTTGTAGAGGGTCGCTGGGGCTGTAAGAAAACAGTGAGGGTTAGAAAAATAGCCCACCCCAAGACCCTGAAAAGTAGGTGTAAAGTGCACCTATATTCCCCAGAGAGCACAGAAGTCGTGATAGGGGAATTCTGCAAGAACGAGCAACACCAGCAATGCAACCAAAGTGGATTTCCGGACGAGAGTACCTGTGGAACAAGGGGACCAAGTCCAAGAGTCGCGACAAAGATTGGGCAGATGCCCAGGAAATGCCAGCTGAGGGTGCAAAGAAGCTGCCACCGGATGGTAGAAGCTGTGGATTCTGCAAGAACAAAGAGGACTAGGAACTTCCCCTTTGGAAGATGGATGTCCCACGTCGTGATGAAGCTTGCAGAGGTGTTCCCACGCAGAAAGACCGCAAACAAGCCTTGCTAGCTGCAAGGGTTGCGGTTAGGGTTTTTGGATGCTGCTGTGGCCCAGGAGGGACCAGGATGTCGCCAATTGCGTGAGGAGACAGAGGGGGTGCCCAGCAAGATAGGGAGCCCTGACAGAAGCAGGCAGCACCCGCAGAAGTGCCGGAACAGGCACTATGAAGAGGAGTGAACCGGAGCTCACCTGAAGTCACAAAAGAAGATCCCACGACGCCGGAGGACAACTCAGGAGGTTGTGCACTGCAGGTTAGAGTGTCAGGGACCCACGCTTGGCTGTGCACAAAGGAAATCCTGGAAGAGTGCACAGGAGCCGGAGCAGCTGCAAATCACACGGTACCCAGCAATGCAGTCTAGCGTGGGGAGGCAAGGACTTACCTCCACCAAACTTGGACTGAAGAGTCACTGGACTATGGGAGCCCCTTGGACAGAGTTGCTGAGTTCCAGGGACCACACTCGTTGTGCTGAGAGGGGACCCAGAGGACCGGTGATGCAGTCTTTTGTTGCCTGCAGTTGCAGGGGGAAGATTCCGTTGACCCATGGGAGATTTCTTCGGAGCTTCTAGTGCAGAGAGGAGGCAGACTACCCCCACAGCAAGCACCACCAGGAAAACAGTCGAGAAGGCAGCAGGATCAGCGATACAAGGTTGCAGTAGTCGTCTTTGCTACTTTGTTGCGGTTTTGCAGGAGTCCTGAGCAATCAGCGGTCGATTCTGTGGCAGAAGGTGAAGAGAGAGATGCAGAGGAACTCTGATGAGCTCTTGCATTCGTTATCAAAAGAATTCCCCAAAGCAGAGACCCTAAATAGCCAGAAAAGGAGGTTTGGCTACCTAGGAAGGAGGATAGGCTAGCAACACAGGTAAGAGCCTATCAGAAGGAGTCTCTGACGTCACCTGCTGGCACTGGCCACTCAGAGCAGTCCAGTGTGCCAGCAGCACCTCTGTTTCCAAGGTGGCAGAGGTCTGGGGCACACTGGAGGAGCTCTGGGCACCTCCCCTGGGAGGTACAGGTCAGGGGAGTGGTCACTCCCCTTTCCTTTGTCCAGTTTCGCGCCAGAGCAGGGCTGGGGGATCCCTGAACCGGGGTAGACTGGCTTATGCAGAGATGGGCACCATCAAAGCATTTCCAGAGGCTGGGAGAGGCTACTCCTCCCCAGCCCTGACATCTTTCTCCAAAGGGAGAGGGTGTAACACCCTCTCTCTGAGGAAGTCCTTTGTTCTGCCTTCCTGGGCCAAGCCTGGCTGGACCCCAGGAGGGCAGAAACCTGTCTGAGGGGTTGGCAGCAGCAGCAGCTGCAGTGAAACCCCGGGAAAGGTAGTTTGGCAGTACCCGGGTCTGTGCTAGAGACTCGGGGGATCATGGAATTGTCTCCCCAATGCCAGAATGGCATTGGGGTGACAATTCCATGATCTTAGACATGTTACATGGCCATGTTCGGAGTTACCATTTTGACGCTATACATAGGTAGTGACCTATGTATAGTGCACGCGTGTAATGGTGTCCCCGCACTCACAAAGTCTGGGGAATTTGCCCTGAATGATGTGGGGGCACCTTGGCTAGTGCCAGGGTGCCCACACACTAAGTAACTTAGCACCCAACCTTTACCAGGTAAAGGTTAGACATATAGGTGACTTATAAGTTACTTAAGTGCAGTGGTAAATGGCTGTGAAATAACGTGGACGTTATTTCACTCAGGCTGCACTGGCAGGCCTGTGTAAGAATTGCCAGAGCTCCCTATGGGTGGCAAAAGAAATGCTGCGGCCCATAGGGATCTCCTGGAACCCCAATACCCTGGGTACCTCAGTACCATATACTAGGGAATTATATGGGTGTACCAGTATGCCAATGTGAATTGGTAAATTTAGTCACTAGCTTGTTAGTGACAAATTTGGAAAGCAGAGAGAACATAACCACTGAGGTTCTGGTTAGCAGAGCCTCAGTGAGACAGTTAGTCATCACACAGGGAACACATACAGGGCACACTTATGAGCACTGGGGCCCTGGCTGGCAGGGTCACAGTGACACAGACAACTAAAACAACATATATACAGTGAAATATGGGGGTAACATGCCAGGCAAGATGGTACTTTCCTACACCCGTGATCACCCCAACACCATTCTAAGTACGTTTTCACCTTGCTCTTCTGTAATGTGTCTTTGCACTTCTAACCTTGGACCAAAGAACCTGCTACTGCATAGATCACATGAGGGGATACATCAACTCCTTAGAAAAGCAAACGGCTCTCCACAGAGCATCTTACAAGCATTTAACAACAATGAAATATTCCTGCCATGGGGAGCTGGATCAGATCAGACCAAATACCACAGCCTCTCTAGATAAAACCTCATCTGCATCTGGGGAAGCCAGCCTTACCTCTGCTAAACCCCACACCTTCTGTTATGTAGAGCAGAACCAAAAATGATCATAAGATTCCTCTGACAAACGTCCCTTCCTGACATAAAATGGGGCTCTAGGACATCTTCTCCTATACAAAAAGAGGCAGAGAGGCAGGCAACCATGAGCTGTGGACCATGCCAGGTCGCAACAGATATTAAACAGGTACTGTACAGAAAGATTTCCCCGAATTGCCTTTGAGGTCAGACCTGAAAATCCACTGCCTGGTATCTGAAGTTGTTCCCCAGTGACTGCTTTGTGAATAAGCTGAGGTGAAAATTAGTCCCAAAAGAATCCCTTTTAAATTGTGCTTCTTAATGAATTTCCTGGCATAAAAGTAAGCAAAAGGTCAGGAATTGGAATAAGGCATGCTGTTGAATAACACCATACCCCAAATTCAGCGTACCCGAAAAAGTAACAGAAAAACTGGCAAAAAAAGACCCTTTCCTTTCTTCTTTGTCCTGATATGTGCTCCTTTTTAACACGATGCAAATAACTTTAGGATCGTAAAGTGAGGCCAATAATTGGAGCATTCTTGCCAGCCAAAATGTAGGTTTGAACATGGTCACATGAGCCAAATGTTCTTGCTTCCCTCCCCGCGTCTGGCGGTTTCGGGGGAGGGATTCACCACAGCAACATACAGAAGCCTTGACAGAAATTCTGCCTTTGCAACAAGAATTCTACCAGCCAAAGTGAGTGACCTCAGACGTCAAAGTGTGATCTTTTGTTTGACCTTGGACCTGTTTTCTGATCAGCTCTGCAAACTACCACCCTGTCCAAAAAATAGACCAAGACCTTTAATGCAATCTTGCGCCACTTCAAGGCCCCAGTCTATTTTGCCTTCTTTCCAGTTCTTTTCAGTTCACATAGAAACACTGACTAGGTTAATTTGTGATGTGGATACACAATAAACCTTACTGCAGAGCCACAAAACCCATTGATTGAATGGAAATATTGTCTGAACAAAACACAGATATAAGATGTATGTAAGAAGAAATAATGACAGAACACCCCATTCTCCCTGGGAGAGGGATCCCTTTAATCAGCTTATCAGCCCTCAGAGTTGCAATAAAGGGTTTGATAGCCAAAATGAACAAGAGGGGGAACTCCTGAATAGAGTCAGTTAATGTGCCATTGGCCATTGCCTCGCCGTAACAAGCTGAGTACAATAAACCGATCCATGACATGAATTTTGGACCAAAGTTTATGTGATATAAAACCTTGAACCTAAAAGAGTGGTTCAACCTCGCAAAGGCCTTTTCCTGGTCCAAGTTGAGTAAACACAGAGGTAAACCTCGGTCTTTCACATTTCACATTTCACATCTCTAACTAAATATAAATTGCCAGAGATTTTACCTCCTGGTACATCACATGTTCGTTCTGATTAAATGAGTGTGCAAATAACAGGCCTCAATTGAAGGAACAAAGTTTTAGATAATATTTTACAGTCTACGTTAGGAAGACTACTTGGGCACCAGTTTTTAACATCAGTTTCCGTCACCTTTCTTTTTATTGATAAGCTTTATGCATCCACCTCTCAAAGAATGTGGGGGTAATCCTTCCTCCCTAGAATTCGTAATTAATTCAAGTAAGTCAGAACCTACTAAGTCTAAAAAGGCAGCATAGAATTCTACAGGTATTCCATCTGAATCAGGTGCTCTCCCATTGGAAAAGGTTGGCTTAGCTCTTTCTATGTCTTCAAGCACAAAATCCTTTTCAAGATCTTCCTTTTCTTCATCAGACAAACATAACTGCAAATGCTGTAAGAAATAATTCATAGTCACATTGTTGGATTCTTTGGGCCTTTAAGTTCTTTATAGAAGCTATGCACACATTCTTTGATACCTTCAGTAGTGGTACACTTGTTACCCTGTGAGTCGAACATGGCATCTATAATTCTCCCACTAGCTTTAGCTTCCAGAAAAAAGATTCAAGAGCAAGTTTTATTTTCCTCCAAGAATTGAGCCCTACTGAGGAGAATCAAACGTTTTCTAGAATCATTGTACAATGAGGATATTCTCTGCTTGCACAACATTATTCACAGCGTTATTATATTGACTTGCACATACACCTGAACGAAGTTTGCAGTTGCTCCACAGAGTTCTGCAAAGTGACGGAGAGTGTTAGGTCATGCCCTTTGCTCTGCTTTTTAGCACCAGGTGTGAGTGCCACTCAGCGAGAATGGCACCACGTGCAGCGCAAGAGGGCTCTGCTTCTTTTCTGCCACTCAAGTAGATTTTGCACTCGAGCTGCAGCTTCCTTAATGCAAACGGAAGATTTCTCGATGCAACTGTAACAATCATTCGTGACTACCCGCGTTGAGAAATCTCACAGGCAGGTGGTGTGGAGTAAGTTTTTCCTCACTCGCGCTTGGATGCTTAATATTGGCGAGCATTCGAACGGATAAAAACTCTGCTCCGCTAGGTGGAGTTTTTCAGAACTAAGCGGAGCCCGGAGTGGGGAAATCTCTGCAAACTTTGCAAGCAGGGCGGAGTTCACCGCCCGCCCTCACTTGTACATCAAAGCCGTACTCTAAAAGCTCGGGCACATTCTAGAGCGGGGTTTGAACATAGCTGACTCTACATCTTCTTTTTCCAGCCACCCTAGTTCCCTCAGCAAAGGAAAAGGATTGTAATTGAATGTTAATCTTCTCTTACCAATCACTCTTTGAGGGAAACAGAATTTTCAGGGATAGGCAACTCTGGTAGTGATACCTGAACTCCTCACAGGATGGACCTTATTTTTGAGGAAATTCATATTTACGCCCTCATTATGACCCTGGAGGTGAGTGATAAAGTGGCGGTAATGCCACCAACAGGCAGGCGGTAAGTTCTGCCAAATTATGACCATGGCGGTGATAACTCCCATAGTAAGCCAATGTACCACGCAAACCGTCAGGGCGGAAACAAGACTCACCACGGCGGTAGCATCAACAGCCAGGCGGAAGACAAAGTACCACCCACCATATTAAGATACAGCAAACCTCTGCATTTTCTGGGGCGGTACCAACACCAACAAATGCCTAGTGGAAACAGAATGCAGAAGTGAAAGGACTCACTACTGGAGACACAGGGAAGAACCATGCCGCCATGGCACCCGAACTGTAAGTTTTCCCAATGATCTTCTACTTCATGCTACACCTGGAACACCAACACCGACGAAGATGACGACGGTGAGTACAGCCACTTAGCACACGAGGGAGGGGAGGAGGAAAACAAGAGTGACACACACAAGTACAACACACACCCGACATACACACACCATACACACAACCAGCTGCACACGGAAACCAATGGCACAGGACACACGGCATAATAAAACACGGACCAGATTGCTGAAGTAATGACAATGTATTAGAATTGCAAAACCCACCACATGAACCAAATATATTTACAGATGTACATAAAGGGCCAATGCCCAGTCCAAAGTCATAAGGGCACACAAGGCCACAGGGCAAAGTCCAAGACCCAACCAATATCCTGGCACATCCGTAGAGAACACTGCAGGGACATCATTTTGCAGGTGGGAAGGCACCTTTATTTAAGTTTAAATTTAAATATTTTTATTTGAATATTTAAATATTTTTTCAAAAGTACAGAGTAAACTTGTTTATTTAATTATACAATATTATATAGAAATGTAATGCAATAGATCAAAATAAATTAAAGAGCAATGATAAACAGTATATAGCCATAGACAGATGGTAACAACATAGTAAACAGTACCATAAAGTGTAGCAATCTTTATTTTGCGAGGAGAAAAGGACAGGAAACTAAAAAAAGACAACAATGAAGTGAGATAAAGTGGGGATGAAGAGGAGTAAAAAAAGAGAGCAGTAATATCAGACATTACTTATGAGTAACGCCCTAATTTAGAGTTCGGTGGACGGGTTACGCCATCACAAATATGTCAGATATCCCATCCCGTCCGCCGCTTTCCAGCTTACGTAGGCTATAATGGTATTGTAATATGGCAGACTGGATACCCACCACATTTGTGATGGAGTAACCCCTCCACAAACTCTAAATCAGGCCCTAACTATTACTGTGGTTCTCCAATAGTTAATACAAACCTATATTTTTAAAACAAGTATTGTTTAACCTTTATAACGAATACATTCTGTCATTTTCAAAGTGTGAATTCTAGAAATGATTCGCAATTTGTTGGCAATCGAATTTTGTATAGGGTTGGGTCATGAAATTTGACTCTGCTAATCTCCGTGGAGTTACAGAAAACTCAGCGAAAGTCATCAGAGTTAGTCCCATTGCGCTGCGATTTAACTTTGGGAGCCTGTTCTGTGCGAAAAATCTGCGCAATCAGCACCACGTGGCTCACCAGAGGGCGCAGCTACTCGATTTAATTTTGCTGCCACTCTAATAGATTTTCTACTCAAGCAGTAGCCATCTGACAGCAAATGATCATGACAGCTGCCCGTATTAGAAAAATCTCACGGGATGTCCTAGTATTGACTGAAAATCACACTAGGGGATGCCAAATCTTGCTTGCCTTCGCCAGCTTGTCATTGTGGCACACACACAAGAAATAATTCCACCACTTGTCGATTAGCACAATTTAGCCAGAACAACACATTACAAGAGTAACGTGGAGTCCCCAAAATTGCATCAGTTCGGCAGGCAGAACTGAATATTTTGCCCACCCTTACATTTGTAACATATTCAGCTTGTTCCACTTCTGACTGAACTAAGGGCCATATGTACGAGCACATTTTCCCATAGACACAGAATGGGTAAAACCCTTTGATACATCTGGCCCTAAATTCACCTTGTCCTGTCTAGGTGCATTAGAGTAGTATTTAAACACTCAGACACACACCTGCTCTGTCTCTCTCTCTCGCACCTTCTCTCTCTCCATCCATGATTCTCTCGCTCTTTCTCTCTCTCTCTCTCTCTCTCACCGTGTTTGTCTCATGAGCACATCAGTAATTTAGAAAGTAACCCCTCTTATCAAGGCACAAGAGATAGGGCTCAAATGTTGCGACCTTAATCTAAAATTTAAGGCAACAGTGAGTAATGATAGTGTAGACTTATTGGATCTTAGAATTAAAGTCATAAACGAGTCCCCTTGAAATGGAACTATACACTAAACTCACAGACAATAATACAATGTTACATCATAAAAGTAATCATCATGGGAGTCATCATGACAACATCCCCTCTGGACTGTTCCTCCATTTGAGGAGGAACTGCTCCAACCTGCAGGATTCTGAAAACCAGGCAGTGGTCCTCAAGTGTAAATTGAGGACATGTGGCTATCCAACCAGACTGATTTGACATTCATATAAGCGGGCTAAGTATCAAAATAGGGAGGTAATGCTGGAACCTAGAAATAGCGATACTTCCAATAAGCATGTTACCTTTGTAAAAACTGTAAACTTCGCACTTGTATAGCGCACTACTCACCTGTTAGGGTCTCAAGGCGCTGTACACATACCACTGTGGAAACCCTCCTGGCTTTTCCCTGTGAGGCACCCACTCGTGGACAGCCCCAGGGTGAAGCCAAGAATCCAAGCCCAGTCAGGGCCCTTGTGGAGATTAAGCAAGCTATTGCCCAGAGTTACAGAGTGGGAACCATTAATTAGATTAGGCACCGAGGTGAGAATTGTCTGGTCCAAGGGAATGGAGCCCAAGACCCACTGAAGTGGGAATTGAACCCTGGCCCCGGACCAGATCTCTGCATCAGAGGTCTGCTGCTCTAACCATTGTGCCACACTTCTCCACCAACAGCAGCTGTGACCAGCTTTAGTCCGTCAAGTAAATAGATTAACAACTTTATTAATAGGAATTATCCATTTTGGAGCGCACAGGTAGAGAGAAACTACAGAGACGCATTATTGCATATAGGCAAAATAAAACTATACACAGCTGCTCTGTCCACACCTATAAAGAACCGATAAGGAATAGACAGAGGAGTATACAGGATAATTCAGGGACAGGGAATTCACCCCGTGGGCAGTGTGGCAACTGTAATAATATAATAAAAGGCAAAAGCACCACATTTGATGGTGTTGTACATTATGTTAATCAGAAAGTGAACTGTAAAATAAGCAGTATGAAACACCTTATAATATGCCCCTTTGGTAAAGGTTATATTGGGGAAACAGGGAGAGAAATCAGAGTATGGGGTCATTATGACCCCGGCGGTAGGTGATAATATGACGGTGGTACTGCCAACAGGGTGGTGGTACATACCGCCACATTATGACATTGGCGGGTTGGCTGCAGCCAACCCACCAATTTACTATTCCTGCCGCCATGGCGGTTGCAGCCCCTGGGGCGGAGGTAACAATCTTCAGTCTGTGGCCGCTGTTGTACCGCTGGTGGCATTTTGAGCCTGCCTACTGCCATGGGTTTCGTGGCGTTCACAATGCCACGAAAACATGGTGGTAGGCCTTACCAGTGACAGGGAATTCCTTCCCTGTCACTGGTAGGAGGCTCACCCACCCCCCCAAACACTCCCCAGATGCCCCCCCACAACCGCTCCATCCACGCTCCCCCCTTCCGATCCCTCCCCTCCCCCATAGAGGCACACACTCACAGACACACACCACACATACACACACTCACTCACACTGGCATACACACATTCATTCATGCATGCATCCATTCATTCTCGCACACATCCGTAGACACATTCACCCTCACATGCAGACACTCATTCACATTTCCATTTGTTCATGCATTCTCATACATGCACACAATCCACACACACAAACACAACACCCCCCACCCCCTCCGCTGTCGGAAGCCCAGCTTACCTGCATCCAGGGGGTCTTCTGGCAGGGATGGGTCGGGGCACTGCTACCGGCAGCAGCGCCTGCCAGCAGAACACCACCAGGCTGTATCATGGGTCATGATACGGCTGGCAGCAGTCTCACCTTACCAACATCCGGCTGTATGGACACAGACTGATTTCCGCCCTTCTTGTGGTCATAATCTGTCAGATGGATGGTAGCCGTGGCTATGGATGGTAGCCGTGGCTATGGACTGCGGCGATAGGGGGCTTATGCTGCCATTGTCATAATGTGGGCCTATCTCTTAAAAAACCTGCTATTAGGACACGTAAAGAGAATGCGCCTCTTGTGGACGATTTTAAGGAGATGAAACATAATAAATGTGAGATCAAATGGCGCATTTTGGAAAGGGTAGAACTCTCACAAAGGGGAGCGGATCTTACCCTAAAGTGAAAACAGAGGGAACGTTTTTTACGTCTAAATTTGCTACCCATTAGAAAGGCTTAAATTATCGGGAAGAGTGGGACAGGATATCAAGATAGTTTCCTCTGGGGATATTGTATACAATAAGAGTTCTGTCTTAGCTGATAAAAACAATGACACTGTGTAATGATAAATCTCAAGAATATTAAATTCTTCCTCTGGCAATATTTTATACAATTATAAGAGTTGTATGTAATAATAAGAGTTCTGTTCTATGTGGAATAAAAACAATGACACTATGTAATGCTAAATCTCAGGGGGTGTAGTACAGAGTATGGTGCCTAAGAATTTGATGTTTGAATTGCCGTAACGAGGTCTACAAAACTAGAATTATTTATCAAATCTACACTTAATAACCAGGGTATAAGGAGACACCTGTTTTTAAACATGATGACATATGGACAAGAACAGGCTAAACCAAAAAGGGTACAGACTGGTAGGGCAGGGACCAATGGGCAACCAAAGGTACAAAAACAAGCAGGCTGACTGTCAAGGGTATAGATTGGGTAGGTGAGGGACCAATTGCAAACCACAAACACGAGAATAGGAAGGCTAACTAGGTAAGTGTGCAGATTGGTTAGATAAGGGACCAATGGGAAACCATCTTCCTGTATAGATCAAGGATAGGAATAGGTGCCTATTTTTTTAACAGCTTGTGGTCCTGCTGGACCCTGATTTTAGCAAGGTGAGCTCTTATTACACAGAAATGAGTAGCTATTTACACAGTGCCAATCTAAATATGTTCATATGTGTTTTTAGAAGCTCAGGGCACCATATTGGCAGTCTACAAGACGTGTGTTGGTTCATAAACTTGCAGATACAACAAACTGTGTGAATCATGCAGAATAGACATATACAATTTTTTATGATAAGCTAGACATAGAGAAATATATGGTGCCTACAAGGCAGAGAGTACATAAAAAACAGACTTTATTTAATATAAGTTATTACTGAATGGATTTTTATGCTGTGCAGGTAATGGAAAATGACACTTTAAGGAGCAATTTATTGACTGCTGAGATTTGCATTATCATAGCGGCGGCCTTGCTTGGAACAGTAGACTTGCTATAGTTGGTTTATCCATGTGAAATGTGAGCTGCAAAGTCTTAAACATTAGGTAAGACCTTGAATGACATAGGCATTTATAACAACTTATTATAGCCATTATGAAAGAATGAAAAGAAGCCTTTTATTCAGGCAGTTTCTTATCTTATTGAGAAAGAGACAGAGTGTTCATGTTACTACGGGTGAAGGACAATAAAGTCAAGGCACCTTCAATATACATGATATAAAATCCTGGAGAATATCAATGGGTAAGAACACTGTTATAACAAGTTAAAATATAAAGGAAGGATATTAAGGCTGTTCCTTAGTATCTTTTCATTTGGTACTCATGGCGACAATATACCATAAGAATAGTATTTTAATGGCCATGAAATTAAACATGGCAAAGAATAATATAAAAACATCTTTATTGATGCATATATATTTTATGTTTTCTCTTAGTTTTAATTCAATTATTGGTCATGAAGAAAGTGGGATGGAGGTAAAGGAGACACCAAAATGTGGCCTAAACTCTAACTTTAGTATTTTGATTATGTACAGTTGTTTTATACATTATTTTTGATCAAATGTTTTTGATGATGTATCCGGTCCAATGGATAATAAACTATAGTAACAAATGTCCATAGCATTTTATGTGTATTTTATTAAATATTTACAAAATTCTAAATATTGTGGTTGGAGCATAATTGGTTATTTTTTTAGATCCACAATGATATATGTAGTTCTTTTTATAGATAATGAAACATCCAAATAGCGAAAGTTTGAATTTTAACAATAAGTCCAGAGGAAAAATGTTTGCATTTTCTTGTAGACACAATCAATCAATCAAAAAATTTATAGAGCACGCTACTCACCCGTGAGGGTCTCAAGGCACTGGAGGGGGGATCAAAAAAAGGGGGGTTAGGGTGGCAGGGAGGGTCCCTGTTCGAACAGCTATGTCTTGAGGCTCTTTCTGAAGGGCAGGAGGTCTTTGGTTTTGTGAAGGTTGGTGGGGAGGGAGTTCCACGTTTTGGGGGTGAGGTAGGAGAAGGACCTGCCTCCTGTGGTTGTGCGTTGGAGGCGGTGGACTGTGGCTAGGGCAAGGTTGGCTGATCGGAGGTTGCGTGTGGGAGTGTGGAAGTTCACTCTTTCGTTGAGGTAGGTTGGGCCGGTGTTGTGGAGGGATTTGTGAGCGTGGATGAGAAACATCCAGCTGGCACTGGAGATAGATCTTACATACCTGGGTCAGGTTTATAGTTTTATATGGTTGTGAGAGGATGTGTCAGTATGATGGACATGTTGGTCTTTTTCAGATTCCTGTCCTGGATCAGGGTAAATAGAGCCACCCTTTGCCTCCTCTCTCCACACTGTGCCCAAGGTTCAAGAATAATTATGATATTGAAATGGTCTCTTTGGCACACTAATAAGCCTTCACAGGTGTTGTCCTCCTGCCTACTTCCCAACCCGGTGGCTTTAACCCTGGAACAGAAACAAAGGGTATTTTTTGACCAGAAGTTAAAACAAAAAACAAGTAAAATCCAGAGGAGAGCAGGAGAAGGGACATATACAATTTAAAAGGGGAGAAACCAAACATATTTATTTGCATGAAGAGAAACGTGAGAAGAGACAGACAAATTTGTAAAAAGGTAGAGACTTTTCCTCCTGGAAGAGTGTGAAATGGAAAAAAAAGAGTATGATGCTAAGCAGAATCCGAGGAAAAAGAAGAAAGAAGTCCTATGTGGGGGAAAGACGTATCCCGCAGAAAAGGAGGAGTTTTAGCCTCAAAAGATGGGGTGAACATGGAAACATACAGAACACCTGGTGCCTCAAAGAAATTGCTCAACCCCAGTGAAAAAGTGAGCATTGAATGAAAGAAGCAGAGGGAGGTTCCAAAAAGATACATTTGTCTGGTCACATATATTACTTTACAACCATTGATTTGTGTTCTCCATTCAGAATAAGATATTAATATTTCAAATACATTAAAAAAAATAGTTCCTTTATTGATCCTATTTGACTCTGCCACTCTAGGATCCGCTCTCAGACCCAGAAACTTTACTTGGAAGGATCTGAACTTTTGGTCAAGTATTGGAATTCCAGGTCTTGTACTGGGAAGAGGCCCAGATCCCTTTTCCTCACTTTAAACAGGGCTAGTGGGACTGTGCGCCCCTGCGGTCCACGCCACGCCTTTCCTCAAATGCATCAGTCATACGTTACGTTCCACACAATTTAGTAAAGTGATTGAGTCCCCAATCTCAGCACAATATATGAAAGTAGATCTGCAGGGATGCAGTGTGCAGCTGAGATGATTGTAGGTTTGAATATCGAGGACAGATGATCAAGTGGCCAGAATATCTTGACCAAATTATCGAAAACGAAAATATTGAGGATGCGACTGCAGATGGGGAAGTATAGATGGACTTGTCTTAACTCGACATTGAATATGTATAAAAATATTTTCAAGGTATGTATATGTGGAGCTAAATATAGAAAATCTATACATACTAAGATTGTCGATCGTTTGGTCCTCTAAAGTTTGGTCACAATGTTGTGGTCACTCAGGATTCCATCCTTGATATTGCGGAGTGGCATTGTTTGAGAGCAGAGCTGGTCTTCTTGTCTCTTAGGGCAGGAAAGAAGGATTTGAATAAGGTATTTGTGTTAAATCTTTACCTTATTGAGGGTCACCTGCTGACATACCCCAAGGAACATCACAACAGTCTTGTGCCAGGAGGACCAGCCCTTTACCCTTAGGGAATAGGCACATGTATTTTCTAGGAACTTGAACAACCACAGGCCCTTATATTACAATTAAAAAGTGTTGAAAATGTACTATCTTCTTTTTTTATTGGGTCAGCACTTAAGAAAAGTACTTGAAATCAGGTTGTGTCATTTTTAACCTGACACAGATATCCATTGGTATATTCACTTTTATACCAGCTGCTAAACTTGTGAAATTTGATAATCCTTGTTTTTGTGCTAGTGCAAAGTATCAGTAAAATAGCACCCTACTATGCACACCCATCCTCTGAGAGAGAGATCTGACAGGAGAGGACACTCTATATACACACACCACACTATCCACATTCGTCATCTAAGAGAAAGGTCTGACATGAGAAAGCAGTCCCTCCCCACACACTACAACGTACAGCCGTCATCTGATAGAGAAGTCTGAAAGTAGAGGCCAATCCCTCTCCACACACTTCTACTCACACCTGTCGTGTGAGAGAGAGGTGTGAAAGGACTGGTGTATCAATCTCCACACACCACTAAGCACACCCATCGCCTGAGACAAGTGTGAAAGTAGAGGCCAGTCCATCCATACAACCTACTACAAACACCTGTCATCTCAGAGAGAGTTCTGACAGGAGAGGCCAATCCATCCACGCACCTACTATGCACACCCATGATCTGACAGAGAGGCCTGTCACTCCTCACACCCTACAATACACTTCGGTCATCCAAGAGAGAACTTTCAGCCTAGAGGTCAGACGCACCCTACACCCTACTCCGCACACCTGTCATGCAAGTGAGGGGTCTTAGGGGCATATTTATGATGCCCCTAGCACCACCTTGTGCCACATTTGTGCCATTTTGTAATGCAAATGTGGCATTAAGGTGGCATTTCCCATGCTCCATATTTACAAAGTGGTGCAATACAAGCATTGCACCACTTTCTAAACCTTTGAGACACATTATGCCTGTGCCAGGAATAATGTATGCAAGGGCGGCGTTTCCACATAGGGAGGCCCAGAAAAATGGAGCAGTGAAATTTACTAGATTTTACTGCGCCATTTTTAGCATCATTATTAACGCCTGCCTAAGGCAGACAGACGTTAAGTTGACAGTCCCATTGAAAATAATGGGTCTCTGTGCTGTGCTGCATTAGCACCAACATTTATGGCTCTAATCCAGCAAAGCATCCCATTAGCACCATAATTTATGACGCTGATGTGGACACGATGTCCTTGATGCACTGGATTGTAAAAATGGCGTACACATGGTGTCGTTATAGGGACACAATGGGGCGCTTGGAAAGTGGAGCATCATGAATGATGCACTGCTTTTCCATAAATATGCCCCTTAGTGAAAATGCTAGTCCCTCCACACACCCTATTATGCACACCTGTTATCCACAGGAGGTTTGAAAGAAGAGGACAGTCCCTCCTCACACTCTAGTATACACACTAATTATGCAAGAGAGGGTTTTCATTAGAGAGGTTAGTCATTGACAAATACTACTATTTCCATAGAATACTGTTGCAATTACACAAGAGTTTTACACGAGCAGAAGGCAAGCCATAGGGTGTGAAGTTTGCTGTATGAGGCTCTGAAGATCCCATGAGCTTCTTGAAAGACCATCATGAAAAATTTATGGGCCTGCCACAAGGTGCTTTATGAGCACAAGAGAGTCTTGAAAGATCATATGGGAAGAAGTAGGAAAAAAGGGACAAGGTGCAATCAATAGTTAACATCCTTATTACATGGTTGAAGAAATGCTGTAATGTGATTGGCTGCAGAGCCAGAAATAGTTCAGATTGCCTTTGGTGCTTTGGAGGAGAAGGGACTCTCTTTGAATAGTGCTCAGCAGATGTGACATTATTGGGACCAGAAAAAGAGTGTGGTGTTTTCAGCTGCATTTCTGAAACACCCCAACATCAGGTATTTAATAATATACTTTATTAACTTTGTTGTGAAGTTGTTAGACATTGGGCTTCTGGTCGGCTAGGGTATGCACCTCAACCAGGCAGAACCCACCACTCTAATCAGGGCAAGTAAGTTACACACCAAAGATAACCTGTGCTCACCCCCTTGGTAGCTTGGCACAGAGCAATCAGGCTTATTCCCAGAGCCAATGTGTAAAGTATTGATGCAGCACATCCACACCAGTAACACAATAAATACACCGCAAAGGATATTATATAAAGATATAGTATATTGTACATAACATAGACTAAAAGGGCATAAATCATAAATACTGTGCATACTACACCAAGCCTGTGGTAGAAATCATTATCCTGACAGTGCAAGAAGCAAAATGACATACATTATGACATCAGTGCATGGAATGCAGCAGTTAGGTTAGAGGTATAACACATAAATCACCAAAGGTCACCAATAGAATAGCAATCACAAATTATCACCATGAAAACATCAGCACAATAAGCCCATGTAGGCACGGGAAACCCTGCACCCTTACTAGCGGGGTATATGGTACTCTTTGTGAGCCCTGATGAATGATTATTTGCAGTCCAAAAACGAATGCCGCAGGAGGTACTGCACGCATACTACATCTGATATGGTAATTGAGCGGATTTCAATGCAACACTCTAGTACTCATGAAAGAGTGTTGTTAGGTGTTCAGCACTCTAAGTTGGAATGGTGGGAATGGATGCTAGGAGATGCGGGGGATTGTTTTTTGGAGAGCAACTGGGGGAGGACAGTTACAGGATCATTGGAGCCCTTTGAGGTGTCTGCATGATGTTACGTTTATTTATGTAAATAAATCTTTCTTAAAACACACGGAGTGTTGAGCTAATTACCACATTTGATTGGCGACAAGCTGTCACCTCGAAGGTAGTGAGCCCATGGGAAAGGAACAGCGGATCCAGCCAAACACGGAGTGATGAGCGATGTAATTGGACAGTGTCTCTCTGCTGACTTCGGTAGCGCTGATGTTGGTTATTCACCAATGCTTGAAGAAATTGAGACTGTGATTGGAGTGCGTCATCGCACAGTGAGTACGAGTGTGTTTGGATGCATCACTCTCCATTCACTGTAAAAACAATAACAAAACGACAGTCATTTTGGAGGTTGTACCTTCGAAGAAGGTTACTACTTCCATCAACTGTGAAAAGAAGGATACACAGGGAGTGCCCACTCACCGTGAAAATAGATAAATAAATGGCAGCCATTTTCATAGTATATTCTTGGAGTATTTATGTCAAGGGAAGAGTGAAAAACACGAACGGAGTGGTTACACTTGTTTATTCTGTCTACCTGTTTATGACAATGATACATTATTATGCAATGAAGGTTTGGCAGGTAGTTTGGACCTGTATTTAGCAAAGAAAAAAGAAAAGGGTGGAACATTGTTGTTTTTTTTCATTCAAGAAGGAAAAAAATATATAGATATAACACAGAATTGAAGAAAAGAAATATTGCAAATTAAAATATGCAGGCTGTAAATCCACCACCACCATTTTTAGAAAGCCTTGGAGAGCCACACATAGTTTGGAGACATTGATATGATGCTTTCGAAACATATTTGGGAGCTACTGGAGCATGTCTTCTTCTACATTCCATTGGGTTTGAAGGCAGAGCTATTTTTAAGCTTTTACCGGACGTTCTTAATATTGAAGATGAAATGGATGAATACGAGTTGGCGGTAAAGAAAATGAGCATCAGGTTTGATATGCCTCCCAGTTTATTGGTGTGTAGGCACGAAATGTTTGAAAAGAGATCAGCGGAATGGTGAGGATGTAGATACCTAAATATCTGCATTAAGATTGTTGACTGCCGATTACCAATTTGGAGAGTTGGGAGATCAACTAATCAGAGATCTGTTTATTTGTCAAGGGTTGGACAGGTCTATCAAACAAAAGATGCTTTCCCTGGATAATCCAACATTGGCAGAGACTATTAAGATCGCGATAAGCAATAAATCTTCTATAAAATCAACAAAGGAGATAGAAAAGTCAGCAGAAAGCAAGGAGAGAGTTAGTGTGGTTAGAAGCAAAGATGATAAAGGAAGAACAGACAAGGATATTATACAAAGCTACACACAAGGCTCAAAGAGCAATAAGAACAGTCACTCTAGTGTTTTTTTTTTTTAAACAGAGAAATGTCTGTTTCCGGTGTGGAAGTGTTTTACATCAAAAAGGGATGAAGTCTTGTCCTGCTTTAAATATCCAGTGTAGAAACTGTGGTAAGATTGGTCACTTTGCAAAGGTGTACCAGAGTGAGCGTCGTGCAAGCAATAGGGTGACATCAGTGGTGGAGAATACTATTGATTTGGTGGAGAATTTGATGGGAGAAGTCCAAGACATGGTGCTTGTGGTTGATGGAGGTGTAGTGAAGTGTGGTGATCCTGAAGATTGTGTTGACCCCTCATACTTATAAGAGTGTGCGACAAACAAATGCTCTTGTTAATGGACTCAGGCGCCAGGATCACAATAATCACACAACATCTGTTCTATCAGAATTGGCTGGGATGTGCTCTTTTGCCACCTGACAGAGCTCTGGTCTCTTATGAGGGAAGGAGAATTGAACTGCAAGGTTACTTTGAGGAAATTATGGAATTCAAGGGAAGACAGTTATGTGGAAAAATCTATGTTGCAGTTAAAGATCTAAACATTCTAGGTTGGTTCCATCAGGGTCTTTTTGGTATGGTGCTACGGCCAGGTACTGGTGATCAAGTAACAGTTATCAGAGATTCCAACAAGATTGAAGATCTTTTGAATGAGTTCCCTAAAGTGTTCTCTGGGGAGTTGAGCAAATTAAAGGGGTTTAAACATAAGATCAAGGTTAAAGTGAATGCTACTCCTGTTAAACATAAACTAAGGAGTGTGCCATTTAGTATCAGGGACGAATTGGAGAAGGAATTAAAAAACTTACACGAAAAAGGAATCATTGATCCCATTAAATCATCTTTATAGATTTCGCCTTTGGTGGTAGCTAAGAAAAAGAATGGTGAGCTGAGAGTATGTGTGGACCTGAGAACCCTAAACAAAGAGATTTGGGTAGACTCACATCCTTTACCTAAGATAAGTGAAATGTTGTCTACCATTAAAGATGCCAAAGTCTTTACTAGGCTTGACTTAGCAAGTGTGTACCATCAGGTTGAGTAGGATCCAGAGTCCAGGTATTTAACAGCATTTGTGTCACCTTTGGGAACTTTTCAATATTGCTGCATGCCGTTTGGTCTGGCGTCAACGGCTTCAGTTTTCCAAAGGATAATGAGTACACTACTTAAAGAGATTTCTAATGTGATAGTTTTTCAAGATTATGTTTTGATCTATGCAGCTAACCAACTAGAACATAACAGGATTTTGAAGGGGGGTGTTGGACAAATGTTAGTTTCATGGAGTTGTTCTCAAAAGAGAAAAGCGCCAATTTCTGAAGTCATCTGTAGAATACCTAGGTCATGTACTTTCAGCAGATGGCATTTATCCGAAACCAGGTTTGATTGATACCATCAAAGCAGCACCTGCACCCAATGATAAGGCTGGAGTCCATTTTTTTGGGGGTATGTGTGAATTTTATTCTCATTTCATTCCTGATTTTGCAACGAAGGTCGGACGTATATCTAATTTGTTGAAGCTTGAAGCAGGTTTCAAATGGGATTCAGGTTGTGCAAATGGGTTTGAAGAAAGAAAACAATAACTTTCTATGGCAAAGCTGTTAAAGCCTTATGATCATGCTCTCAAATGCTGTCTGATGGTCGATGCAAGTAACATAGGTGTAGGGGCAGTATTAACGCAAACAAGAAACAGTGTAGAAAACACTATTGGTTTTGCCTCAAGAGTGTAAAGGAAGCCTGAAACCTATCATTTGGTCATTGAAAAACAATTGTTGGCCTGTTTTTGGGCAGTTGAAAAATTTAGAAATTATATTTGGGGCAGACATTTTGTGCTGACCATAAACCACTTGTCTCAATTCTCAATGGCGCTAACTACAAGACTGGAACTCCCAGAATTGCTAGATTTATGGCAAGGTTAATGTAATATGACTTTGAAGTCATGCACTTTCAAGGGACCAAAAACGTCAGAGCTGACTATTTATCAAGATTCCTTATTGATAGCAGTTGCTCTTGTGATGAAAGTGTAGATGATGAAAGGTGTTTGATTGCTGCTGTTGGGGTAGAACGGGAGCGAGTTTGTTCAGAAAGTGAATGGGAGAAAAAGTTAGAATGTGACAGAGACTTAGGTGAGATTTTGAGGTATGTCAAAGAGGAGTGGCCTCATGAGAAAGAGGTGGAGGTGAATATTCAACCGTTTTGGAAAGTTTGTGATGGACTGACCAGTGAAGATAGTTTACTTATGAGCAATGACAAACTTATTCCACCGGAAGAGCTGAGGCATACCATCATGGAAAAGGCTCATGAGGGTCATTTGGGTGCAACATTGACCAAATGAAGGATACTTGAGAGATTTTGGTGGCCACGGATGGACAATGAAAATGAACAGTTAGTGTAAAATTGCACTATTTGTTCCTATTGTGATGAATCACTTAAAACTGTTACTCCACCTCTTATACCCATAGAGTGTCCTTTGGTCCCATGGAGAAAATTTGGGGTTGATTTAGTGGGTCAATTTCATTCACTCAACTGCAATCTTCGGTATGCATATGTGTTGATGAATTATTATTCAAAAGGGCCTTATGTAAAATTTGTGCAAGAGCCTAATTCAAAATCATTTATAACATTTTTAAGGCAGATATTCATGAGTGAGGGTTTTCCAGAGAAAATTATTTCAGACAATGGTGTACAATTGGTGTCGGAAGATTTCAGACTTTTCATGAAAGAAGGTTCTGTTAAACACTTAAAGTGTTCCCTGTATCAACCCCAAACAAATGGGTTGGTAGAACGTTTTAATCCTGTTTTGGGAGAATGCATTAGATGGGCAATAAAAAACAAGTGTGAGGTGAGCGCAGCGGTACAAGAAATGTTGTGGTTCTACAGGACCACAAGGCATTCCACCACAGGGGTTTCCTCGTTTGAAGCACTTAGAGGTTGGAAGCCAAATACACAAGTGAGTCCAGGATGGATGTCCAGGTTCTTCAAAACATGCAGTTGGAAGAACATTCAGACATAATTAAGCATATTGTGAAAAATAAACAAAAAGTACAAAAAGCTTACTTTGACAAAAAGAATGGGGAAACAGAATCCTTTGTATCTGTAGGTGACTGGGTATCCATAAAACTACCAATGTTTATTAAGAAAGGCACTCCATAATTCTCAGATCCCGTGAGGGTAGAGTTGGTAGGTGGCAATGTCATAAGAGTCGAGGGTAACAAGTGGTGGAACAAGTCCAAAGTGGCAAAGTTACCAAGGGAGCCCTGGGTATGACTTAACAGCAGGGAACCAGATATGTGTAAAACAGGCATGGAAGCTGTAGCACATCATAATGACATAGCTCCACATGGAACACTGTTACAGAGAAGTGGTAGGGTACACAAGGTGCCCTGGAAATTTTGTGTGTAAAAAGAAATATATAAAAGGCCCTGAATACATGTTATCAACAGTATAACAATAAGATAGTATGGTAATTTGTGTTTTGCTCTGTATGGTTTTTGTGCATATCAGCCATGTTTCTGGATTTGTTGAAGTTATAGGTCTGAAGTTATTATTATAGTATGTAATGAGTTATGGCTAAAGTAATGGCTTTAAAAAAAAAAACTCAATGTAGTACTCATGAAAGAGTGTTGTTAGGTGTTCAGCGCTTTAAGTTAGAATGGTGGGAATCGTTGCTAGGATATGTGTGGGACTGTTTTTCGGAGATCAACTGGGAGAGGACAGTTACGGAATCATTGGAGCCCTTTGAGGTTTCTGCATGATGTTATGTTTGTTTACCTAAATAAATCTTTCTCATAACACACGGAGTGTTGAGCTAATTACCACAAACACTTCACCGGGGCCTCCATTGAGGATCCATCCCATAGTGTTGGATCATGGACCAAGTGCCCTGCAACTCAAATGCCCCAGGTACACTTTGTCTAGTGAAAAGGGGTCGGGGAAGCACAAACTGCCAGGATCGGGGGGAGATCTTGCCAGGTCCCCCCCACAAACAAACCATCAAAGGCAGCTGCCTGCAAACATGCAGTGCAGCGGACAACCCCATGAAGGGAAGTCCCCAAATATATGCCCTGGAGGGCAGCAGGGAAGAAGAGCCAAGCCCTCTGTGTGCCCAAGGGTAGCAGCACGCAAGCGTGCAGTGCAGCTACGTGATTTCAGTACCTTTCACTCCATCTGGGTGCTGCAGTGGTGATGACCGCTGGGACTAGCCCAGATCACCTGTGGCAATGACGGGGTAGCATTGGGTTGCATAGTGGTCAAAGCTGCTCAAAATATAAACTGTGTCACTCCTCCTCGCGTCACTGGTGGACAAGAGAGGATAGCAGAGCAACTTCTGACATTGGCAGAGATTTCTCCACTAACCTTCTTGCCTGCCCTTCTTGCTTCAGAGATTGTGGCACCAGGAAGAGGGTAACATGAAGCGATCAGCACACGCTAGTTTTGTAGACACAGTGCAAGCCAGCATGCCCTGGAAGAACACTCTTTTTGGGGCAAATGCAGTCTGACAGGCAGTAGGCCAGCACACAGATTCACTTTGCAGTGTGGCAGCCCCTCCAGCAATCCAGCAGGCAGCAGGTTAGCACAAAAAAAGAAATAGCCCAAATGGTGGCTCCTCTTGTCAGCCCAGCAGTCCTAAGTATACCATATTCAGGGGGCAGCTGGAAGCAGGGCAACAACAGCAGACAATCAATCCAGTGAGTCTTTTAGGCCACCCAGCAGATAGCAGGCAGCAGGGCAACAGCAGAAGAGAAGTCCAGATGAGTCCTTTGAGCAGCAGCAGCAGTCCTTTTGGCAGAGGTTCAGTCCCAGTTCCAAAAGTGCTGTGAAAACATGGCGTCAGAGCTCCTGTACTTATATTCAAAATGGCTTTGATTTAAGTGTGACTTCAAAGGAACCCTCTCATGTGTAGCACAACCCCCTTTCAACCCAGCCCTGGCTCCCGACATCAGTAGAGGTTAAATCAGCCCATTGTGTGAGGCACCTATTGACATGTAAGTGTGCCCCAACTCCCTCTCTTCCAGCCCAAGAAGACTATCACTATGCGGATACACCGTCCCATCCTGTGTGATGGCTGAATGGAAAGTATACACAAAGTGTAGCTGTCACTCTGCCCTACACGTTGATTGGAGTCAGGGTGAAAAACACTACAGTTAAAAGCACAGAGAAATGCCTACTTTCTAAAAGTGGCATTTCTAAAATAGTGAAGTAAAATCCACCTACACCAGTAAGCAGGTTTTCTCACTACCATTCCAAACATACCAAACATGCTCACACTACTCCTTTCAGATCAGCAATGACCACCTAAAATATATAAGGGAATTTCCAATGCTAACCTATGAAAGGAACAGGCCTCACAGTAGTGAAAAAATAAAATAGGCTGTTTGCCACTACTACGACACGTACCTTTTACCTACATATGGACCTCGCTATAGTACTATCTAGGGCCTACCTTAGGGGTGACTTAGGTGTAGTAAAAGGGGAGTTTAGGCCTTGGCAAGTAGTTTGAAATGCCAAGTCAATGTGGCAGCAAACTGCACACACAGGCACTGCAGAGGTGGGCCTGAGACAGGTTTGAGAGGCTACTTCTGTGGGTGGCGCAATCTGTGCTGTATGCCCACTAGAAGCTTTTAATTTACAGACCCTGAGTATATGGTATACCACCTTACAAGGGACCTACAGCTATATTAAATATGCCAATCAGGTGTAAGCATGTTTTAGGAGAGGTAGCACATGCACTTTAGCAGTGATTAGCAGTAGTAAAGTGCCCAGAGTCCTAAAGCCAACAAAAGGAGGGTCAGAAAAATAGGAGGAGAAAGGTAAAACGTTTGAGGATAACCCTGCAGAAAGGGCCATATCCAGCAGAAGTGTTAGCAAGTGCACCACTTTTGGTAAACATATACTACAGAAGTTTTACTGAGTGAAACGCTGTTTGCAGATGTATAGGTCTCTCAGTACTGCTTTTGAAAGGTTGACCTTAGAAGATAGAGAGATGTCAGAACATATTGCATGTTGTGTAAAAAATGAAGTATTAAATCTGTATGTGCTTGTAAGCAAAGGAGGCAGTGTTTTTCAAGTTAGATCACAAAGAATCTGGAATCTATTAATGCAAGTCCCAGTCTTTTTATGAACCTTACGGTATGCATAACCTCAGTCTAGGAGATGTTGAAGTGGAGATATTGCTATTTCTAGAGGAAAACACTGTGCTCTCTGTTAGGAAAGGTGCGTCAAGAGGACTGTGTTACTTTATAAACTGTTATGAAACCATGTTTGATGGCATTTTTTTGTTAAAAAAATGCACTGGTACAGGGTGTGGAAATTTTCAGGAGAAATCAATAACAAGCTAGTGGCACACTTGATATAAAAATGAGCTTGTCGGTGAAATATGTACAAACGTTTAGGGAATATAGTGATGAATTACTGTTATCAATCATTGAACAGTATGCAAGTTCTCATTTTCTGGTAATTTTGTCTTTTTGTAGTAGGAAAATGGAAACACAAATTGTGAAAATATAAACTACCATTTAACAAAATATAAGGAGGAGAAAAAGGAAACATTCACTTTTAAGGAAACAAGAAACAATAACTGTGTGGACGATCAGGAAAACAAATATTAATTGGAGAAGTGAATGTGTGTCATTGTTTAAGGAGCGATTTGGGGTCTTGCACAACCTTTTCTTGTGCAGTTCTCTTTGTATCTAATTAAACAAATATCTGCTCACACAAGCAGTAAAAAAGAGCCTTAGTAAGTGAGCTGGATTATTGTCTTGTTCTGCAGTTAGTATCTGAGGAGGCTGGTGTATTCAGGAAGCAGTTGAAGAGGTCTTCAGTTCAGCAGCCTGAGCTAAATCTCTCTGAGCTATCCTTTGTGACCTGTTTTTGAAAAGCTGTGCACATAAAAACCTTTGCTGAGACTTTTTTGCCACCAGGCCTGAAAACAAAAAATGGATAAAAGAAAGATCTTTTGTCAGGCTGAGATGGAAGAGATGCATCACGCAAAGGAGCATAACCATCCTAATCCGATGAACACATCATAAGGTTCTGAGGTTGATTGTTTTGTTTGTTTTACAGTTGTTACAATAATTAATAATGTAATTGTTGTAGTTTTGTAATGTTGTTAAATTATTTTGCTGTAATAATACAGTTTAAAGTTAGTATTGATGTATTTAGTATTATTACAGTATTGGCAGTTTAATTTCACGGATTGCAGAAGTGCTCTTGCATGTATTTGCATCTATACAATGCTATGTACTTGTGTTATGCTACACAGACTTGGTCATGGAGAAGACATTTTCTTTAATATCCTAATGTACTGACTTGTAATGCATGAATGAGGTCTGAGTAGAGATAAGCCCTTGTCCACACTTTAGTATAGAGACCTCTCATAAGAGAGATGGGTGTTGGAATGGAGGCCACTGCATCCTTATACTGTACTATGAACTGCTGTCAGCGGGTAGAGTTTTGTTAGTGGAGAGAGGAGCTCTTTAGCACATGTTGCTATATATATGCTTGTCACTCTGAAGAGAGGTTTGAGTGGAGAGGTGTGTCCATGGGCACATCCTACTACATATGGCTGTCCCGATTGGGAGATGGCTGAAAGGAAGTTGAGTATGTCCCCTCATTCAAATATGCACGCCAGTTGTCCAAGGCACAGAGAGGATGCTCCATTTTATACTCTTCAATGGACATTCATCACTATGAAGAGAGTTAGGAGCAGAGAGAGAAGTCTGTACCCACAGTCTACTTTGCACATATGTTTGTTCCTCTGGGAGATGTCTGAGCTGACAGAGCCATGTGTTTCCATACCCTAGTCTATACAATTGCTATGCAAGGCAGACTTCTCAGCATAGAGACAGTTTCATCCCCCACCTTAGTTGTACATCTGTGATCCTGGGGAGAGCTGTTTCCAGAAAGGTAAGCCCATTTTCTCACCCTAATTTGCACACCCAATATCCAAGAGAGAGGTCCCAGGAGGCGGGCCAGTCCCTCTCCACATTCTACTGCACAGACTTATCATGCAAGAGAGATGTGCTAGCAAAAAGGGCAGTTCCTCTCCCAACCTAATATGCATCCCTGTCAGCATGGGAAGAGGCATGAGCCGAGAGGTACGTTTTTGCGAAAGCCTCTCCAGGCACCTTTCACTCTGGGAAGATGTGTTAGAAAACGTGCATTACTGCGTATACCTGTTGCTTTAGGGAGAGGTGTCAACCGAGAGTCTTGCTCACACCGTACTACACATCCATGTTGTTTTGGAGCTAGAGGTTAGTGGGGAGGACAATGTCTCCCTAAACACTGCTGCATTTGTGTGTCAGCCTGTGCAGAGGTGTCACTGAACAGACACATTCATTCCCGACCCTAATGTGCATGGATATTGTACTGGGGAGAGGTTTCAGTGGAGAGGCCAGTACCCCTAATTTGCTATGCGATAGAGAGGTTACAACTCTGAGGTCAGTACCTCCCATATGCTAGTATGCATCGGCTCAGCACCGGGAAAGGTGTCAGTGGAGAGTCAGTCTCTCCTTACATTGTACTCTGCACATTTGTCACCTTAATGCAAGGTGTCATTGGAGAGGCCAGTCCCTTCGCATAGTCTACTATACACAGCTGATTGTCTAGGGCGAGGTGTGAGTGAAAACCCAGTCTCTCCTCACACTTTATTATGCCTGGTTGTCATAGTGTGAAAAGGTCACTTTGGAGAGGCCACTTTCTCCCCACACCCTACTATTGGGGACTGTAAGGCATAGGTATTTTAATGAAGGAAAGTGCAAATTCCTCCCCAAATAATTTTACGATCTTGCAAAACTCTTGTGGGATTAAAACAAACTATGAAGTGTAGAGAAAATCTTTCTCAAGAATGAGGCTTCAGTGCAGAGGCTTGTGTTTGCACAATCTAATACACACATCCTATGATCCAGAGCTATTATGTCTGAAATATAGGTTCATTGTTTGAGCTTGTGAGCATCTTGCAAGATTTGGATAAATACAAGGGAGGAGCAGGTACTTGGGTGCTCCCGCTCTTGCAAGACTCTTGCAGGATCATAGAAACGTAGCAAGAAAAAAAAATCTGTTTCAAGAAACAGGTTTCAGTGTGGAGGTTTGTGTGTTTGCAGACTGTAGTATATACAGACTACTGTGCACAGTTATTATCCATGAAATATAGGTTAACTCTTGCAAAAGTCGGACAAATGTACAGATGGAGGTAGGCGTTTGGGTGCTCCCCCTCTCGCAAGACTTTTGCAGGTATCAGTATCCCTACAAAAAGGGCTTTATACCATGAAACAATCACATAGGCCCTCATTATGACTTTGGCGGTATTTTACTAAAACCGTCAAAACCATGGGCGCCAAAAGACCACCATATTACGAATACTGAAGGATTTCCACCACAATTTGGACGGAAACCCTCCAGTAATCGTGCTGACGGTCGGAGGCGCATGGGCAGTTCCACCACTGGCCCCGCCCCACCAAAAGGACTCCACCAGCCATATTACTACCTGTAATACGGCCTGGCGGTGTCCTGATGGCGGGGCGCTACCGGTGGCGGAAGCGCCTGTTCCCGTTCCCTGCTGGACAACCTCCTTGCCTGACAAGGTGAGTCGATCGTCCCAAAGGGGAGGGGGTGAGTGGGTTGGGGGTGTTGTGTGTGTGTGTGAGTGGGTGTTGTCTGCATGTGTGATTGTAAGTGTGTCTGCTTCTGTGTATGGGTGTTTGAATGCATGTTTGAATGCGTGTGTGTATGGGTGTTTGAGTGCATGTTTGAATGCATGTGTGTATGGGTGTTGAAAGCGTGTATAATTGTTGAAGTGAATAGGTGTTGGAATGTTTGTATGAATGCGTGTATGGATGCGTGTGAGTGAATGCGTGTATGGATGTGTGAGTGAATGCGTGTATGTAATTGTTGAATGAGTGTATGCGTGGTGTGTGTGGGTGGGTGCATGTATGCAGGGAAGGTGTTGGGGGTGGGGGGAGCGGGGTACTGTACTGGATGGGGTCAGGGGAGGGGGGTCCTGTACTAGATGGGGGGTGGGGAGAGGGGGTACTAGTATGAAAGGGGGGTGGGGAGATATTGGGATTGCAGGGGGGTTGGGGGAGGTGTCTGCCAGTGACACAAAAGAGATTTCCTGTCACCGGTAGCCTTTCCGCCAGTATTGGAAATCCGACTCGTGATACCGCCAGCAGTCTTCAGTGGACTGCTGGGTCGGAGATTCTAATCTCCGGCCAGGCTGACCAACCACCCTGGCGGTACAGGCAGGGATGTGGCGGGTTGCCTGAGGCCAACCCACCACACTCATAATGTGGCGGTCTTCACCGCCGGGCCGTCAGTGGTGAAACCGCCACCGTGGTCTGTCGGTCTTCAGACAGCCAGGGTGATGTTGAAAGCCGTAATGTTGAAATGGGGCGCCTCTGTGGACAAAATCCTTTTGACCGTTGCCATTTCTGCCTTTGACATGTATGAACATACAAAGGAAATGTGAGGAAAGAGAGACATCAATTGTGAAAATGTTTCCTTCTTTTGGATTTCAAGTGCAGCACCTCTGGCTGTGCGTAAGTCATTCCCGCCTCAGTGCACTATCATTACATCAGGATACTGACAAGGCTAAATACTCTCAACCATTGGTAACAATTGATGCCACATCATACCTTTCTGGTCAATATAAGTTATGTCAAAGTTTGGAAATCAAAGATTCTTGTCAATACCACAATTAATGCCATATTCTCTAGCCCAGTGGATGAAGTTGTGTCCCAAAATCCAGATGTAAGCCATGCTGCAATTTGGAGATCTCAGTCACATGAAGAGTGTTTAGCAGAATGATTAAGCTCCAGGAGCAAGGTAGAGTTATATCAGAAGAGAAAAAAAATGGGAGGATAGTAAAATTATAAATGTAATTGGTAGGTTTTGGGCAGTTAGGAAAGTAGCTTTGGTCGTGACCAACTGCTGTCTGTATGGTGCAGAGCTATTTGTTAAACAGCATGAGCTTTTCTGTTTATTGATTTTTAAACGCTACGATCCCTCAAGAGTCTCATGCGAGTAACTGACAAGCTTTTATAAGTGAAGCTTGATGTGGTGGGCCCTGCCCCATCCTGCCAGAGTCTCGCAAGATCAGCATTGTACTTGACTGAGTGACCCTGCTACATTGTCTTTTTTCAATGTTACAAGAGTCCCACGAGTGGGATTGTACAGGGAGAGAAAAGATTGCGTATCACCACAGTACAAGTGCCAACAGCTGGTTGAAACAACCATAAACCAATACAAGTAAATCACAAGCGGAGAATGTGAATTATTCAGCTAAAATAAACGCTTACAACAAACATTAAAAGGGATTATGATACATGCAGTACATGTTCTGTGAAAAGGATAACATTTTTCTATGTAGAATGCAAAACTGAGGGTTTATTAAGGTGAACGAATAGTTGACATTCCCCTACAAAATTCATAAAAAGCTTTGAGGTGATTGGCTGCAAGGCTTGAAGGCTTGACGGTTCAGGTACTTCTATGTATTGCATAACCTCAGACCCCTGATATTGCCCTTGATGGTTGGTGGAGAAGCTAGTGTCATCTCTTCGACTTGTGCTCAGCGGAGGTCATTTAACTTTTGATTAAAAGTGATTAAAATAAAGTGCCATGCCTACTTTATGCGGATGACACTATCTTGCTGGCCAAAACACCCATGGGAATCCAAAATCTGGTCAACCAGTTTTGTGTATTTTGCAGAGATTTAGGGCTGGATATCAAAGCCAAGAAAACAAAACTTATGATATATAGTGCCCCGAATAAGAAGCTAAAAGCAAATATAATTATGTATTCAGTCCTCTTGGAGAGGGTAACGGAATATGATTATCTGGGCATTAGACTATCTGATAAGGGCAGCTGGGACGCAGCCATAAGGAAAGGGGCACTCATTATCAGCCAAAGAAGTGGAGTGCTAGAACGGAAGGCCAGTACCGCAGTAAGCCCCCCTTTGATCCTTATTTCTGAAATCTATAAAGTCCAAATCCGTGCCGCTGCCCTGTATGGAGCGGAACTCTGGGGTTCATACAGACAACTGGGCACCCTCCAAACCAAAGAAAACAACTTCCTCAGACACATATCTAGGCTAGGGAAGGGCACGCCGATGCTCCCCCTAAGATTAGACCTGGGTATAAATAGCATCAAAGATACAGCATGCTTAAGGCCACTTCTATATTGTGTTCAACTATGGAAAACTGAAGAACTCGAACCCTTTAGGACAGCAGTTAAAGATCTAATACCACCTTTCCAGGGATGGGAAAAAGTTTGCTGGTTGAGGGAGATGAAATCAGCCTGAGTTAAGCTGGGCTTCTCCCACTGCTGGGAGAATCCTGAGATGATTCCTGCTAACGCCAGGTTGCTGATCAAAGAACGATATTGGGGGGAAATCTACGAGGAGTTTTTTCATTCTAATGGGCCAGGTCAGCTGAAAGCAGAGTTTCTGCTGGTCAAGCACGAACCCCGGCCCGAAAATTTCCTGGATCTCCCCATACCAGCACGTGCCCGAACTCTACTCCTTCAGTTCATATACAGAACATTAGCAGTCAACAGCTTCACGGCTCGTTGGCCGACCAACAGTCCTGTCTGACAAATGTATAAACTGCCATTTATGCAAGGAAACTCCTGAGCATGTTCTATTTTTTTGCCCCTTGTATAAATGCCCTAGAGGAAAGTGGATTATTCCCTTGTGTAAAGCACTGCTATTACAAAACCAAATCAGTGCCTACAGACTATGTAAATATGATACTTCCACGCTGATAGTAAGCTCTGTTTCTAAGTATCTGTCAGCAGCATGGACAATCCGCAGTAGGACTATTTTAGACCCTAATCCACTGGCTGAAGAAAGGTCCAGCAGTTAGTGGACGAGGATTTTTTAATAGTTAGGGATCTTAAATATAATTACCTGTGCTGATCTATTCATGATATTAGATTTTATCCCTGTGTATGTTTTCCAGTGGGTCTTCTCATTTAAATTGTCTCATAGTATCTTAGCACATAGCACTTCGCAAATGGTAAGATCTAATTCCCCTGATCAATTTATTTAAGATATGAGGTTAACTCTATGGTACCCTTTTTATTGTTTGGTTTTTAACTCTCGCAAGCAGGAACTATTTTATGAAGTTTTACAAACTATTTTTATGTATAAACTTGCTCTAGAATAGTTTTTTATAGGTATCATTAGAAAAGATTTGGTAAATTATCTGTTTTAAATCGATTCATACTATCTTAGCACATAGCACTTTGCAAATGGTAAGATTTAATTTCCTTGATCAGTTTACTTAAGACATGAGGTTAACTCTATGGCACCATTTTAATTGTCTAGTTTTTTAATCGTTGCAACTACAAAATATTTTACGAAGTATTATGAACCATTTCTCAAGTATAACTTGTTCCAGAATAGTTTTTATAGGTAGTATCTGAAAAGATTTGGCATACTATCTGTTTTTCTTTTAACCTGTCTTGGCAAATGGTATCCCTTAAGCTAGGAGGTACAAACTGAGGAGTTTTACTTAACCTCTGGTCCGTTGGTCAAGCAGTGTGCCAACTGTTATTTCTTCCTTCTTTTCGTGATGTTTATGATTTCTATTTTTTTTTTTTGTATGTACGGTTCATTTTTATCCTTTTTAATGGTCTAATTTTAGACCGAATAAACTATTGAATTGAATTGAATAAAGTCTCTGAGTAAATAGTAAAATAAAATATTATATTTTGAAATACCTTTCAATATATGTGTTTTTTATGGCGGTATCAATAATTTGAATGTTCAAAATGCTAAATAGAAATTAAAAGTGCTTGCTATTGAATATTAACTGATTGAATATTTCATATACTGTTGAGTTCCTATGGGGCTATAGAGATAGTTTTGTATTTTGAGATCTAGGTGATTCTCATGAATGGTTGATGTATATTTTATTTTTGAGATAATATATAAGTGTTTGGACATTGGTTGTCCTAAATACAGTTAAATATACTGTATATTGGAGTGTTTTTGCACTAGAGAGTGTGCACTAAGTGAATTGAATCATAGATGCAGTTCACTCACAGACAATATGTTTACGTAAGGAATAAGTTCCTTACTAAACTGTTTATCACTGAGGTTTCACGCTGTACAAAGGTGTTTTGTAGAGAGCGCATGTTAAGATTAAAATGAAGCATTCATGCTCTATAAACGTACATGATGTACGCAAATAGTTTTATCAAATTTCACTTCTTTTAATCTGTACACTGTTAAAATCTGCTGTGTTCTGGGCTGTAAGTATATAGGGTTGTATTTTATTAAGCAATTATACGTGTTGTTCACTGACAGAAAACATCTGTGTAGAGAGATGACTTTCTAACAAAGCTCTTTTACAACCATTATTTAAAATGCGAGGAATGTTTTCAGTAGAGATGTCATTGTTTTAGAAAAGGTTTTCATTCGTACTGTTTAAGTTCTTGAGAACTGTCAGGACAGATGGCGGCTCTTATAACACTGAACCAGCCACCTATTTATTCTGTACACCTTTAGCATTTGTTGTGTTCACTGTTGTAACTATATATATGGGTTGTATTTCATGAAGCAATTATACATGCAGATCACTGACTTATTTGTAGAGGGATGGGTTTCTAACCAAAGAGTTTTACACCCAGCATTTAACATGTGGAGTGGTCTCAGCAGAAAGGACATTTTGTTAGTAAAGTGTTTCGCAGGTAATGTTTAACTCATACAGGGTTGTCAGGAGAGATGATGTGCTCTTATACAACGGAACCATCACTCTGTATAGACTTGTATAAGAAGGAGTTACTCTTTCATGAAAGAAAACCACCACCCGGTTTACATCAGGTAGGAGAGGGTCTAGTGTTTGTCTAAAACTTTCTATACTAACCCTTTACCGCATTCAGGGGCATCAGTAGAGTCCGTGCTATCTGTAAACCTATTCATACACCATACTGTGTCAGTAGAGTCACCTTTGCGCAGGGATGAATTACTTACTAAACCCTTTTACACTCAACCTATAACCTTTACAGTCCTAGTAGCAGAGATGGAATGTTTCCATAGATGTGAGCCAATCACTCCATATACAATTCTGTTGCAAAGCTCTCATTTTAAATCAAACTAAACCCCCCCTTATTTCACACGCACCCTTTACTCTGTTCAAAGAATTAGTAGACACCTTGCTCTTTCTAAATCCGCGTAACACAGGAGGTGCTCAAAGGTCTTCTACACAAAACATTAGCTCTCTCTTGAGCTGTCACTTTGAGAGACTGTTGGTACAGAGTAGTATGAGATAGGATCACTGTTTGATTAATGTTTAGCATGCTGCAATATAGTTGCACAGGGCCTACTTGTTCTGTTAAGTGTTTCTACAGAAACTATTCTACTCAGAAGAATCAGTAGAGAGGGTGGTGTTATTGTACTGAACTAAACACCCCATTTACTTAGACAAAACATCTTTAGAGAGGGGTGACTTTGCCAGTAAAGCTTACCATGCAGTCATCGCCATGGAGAGATTTCTGAACAGCCTTTTGTTATATAAAATAAGCATTTAGCCTAAATCCACTTATAAGAAAGGGAGGCCCTCTCTCCTGTAACTGAACCATACTGAACCTGAGTTTTTTTTAAGGTGTGATAACAGAAGGCTTGGGGGCATATTTACAAGCCCCTAGTGCCACCTTGCACTGCCCTAGCGTCATTTGTTTATCATAAGGTGGCGTTAAGGAGGCTTTTTCCTGTGCCGTATTTACTAAGTGGCTCAATGCTTGCATTGTGTCACTTTGTAAACCCTTTTCCCATATTATGCCTCCCCAGGCATAGTATATGCAAGGGGGCGTTCCGTTGTAGGGAGGCCCGAAGAAATGGTGCAGTGAAATTTACAACACCCACTGCACCATTTTTCTGTCATTCTTAATGCCTGCTCAGAGCAGGTGTTGAAATGATGCACCCGTTTTCATCAGTGAGACTCCCTGCGCTTTGCTGCACCAGCGTCAAAATGTTTGAATCTAGAGCAGCAAAGCACAATAGTGTCAAAAATGTTGACACTGTTGTTTTAACGACTGCCATGGGGCACCATATTGTAAATATAGCGCAACCCTGGTGTCATTAGGTGGGGCAGGGTCGACGCAAGAAAAGTGACACTCTGGGACCAATGCGCCACTTTCTGGTAGATATGCCTCTCGCTGTTTGCATAGATTCATCTACATACATCCTTTATCTCCTTCAGACGTGTCAGTAGACAGATAGCAATTGGTGAACTAATGCAAACACCGTCTTCACTATGAGAAATCATCTATTGTAAAGCATGCCTCGATTACTAAAACTATTCACACCCACTTTTTAACCTGTACAGTGCTGTCGGAGAGATGGTGTGCTGTTATAAATGTGAACCATTCACTCTCTATGGGCTTGTGTAACAAACAGTTACTGTTTCCTGAAACAGTGCCACATCCAAACTGTGCCCTGCTTACATGTGGTGGGAGAGGGCCTAGACTTTCCCTAAAACCTCCTACACTAAGCCTTTCATCTCTTCAGAGGTATCAGTAGAGACGTGCTGTCTGAAAAGCCATTCATGCACAATTCTTTCTCAGAGGAGATGCCTTTATGCAGGGGTGAACTACTCACTAGGCCCTTTTACACCCAGCCTATAACCTCTAGACCTATTGGCAGAGAAGGAATGTTCTCAAAGAAGTGAGCCAATCACTCAGCATACAACTCGATCACAACCCTCTCAAACTACATCATACACTAGGGCAGGGCCCACTGATTCTGTTAATGCTGCCACAGAAACTGTCTATTTAGCTCAGAGGAACCATTAGAGAGTGTGATGTTACAGGACTCAACTGAAAACCTATTCACTCACACAAAACATCTTTGGAGAAGGATGGGTTGTTACTAAAGCCCATTACACCCAGCCTCACTGTGAAGAGATGTCTCAGCAACAAGGCTATGTTATCATTGAAAAGGAACATTTAGCCTGTGTATACTTAAAAGGGCAAAAAGGTAATTTGTCCTGAAACGGACCCGTACAGAATCTGTGGCTTGTGAAGGTGTTTGCATAGATCTTCCTAAATGCACCATTGAACCTCTGTAGAACTCTTAGGGGCATATTTATACTCTGTTTGCACCAAATTAGTGTCATTTTTTTTTACTCTAATTTGGTGCAAAACTAACTCCATATTTATACTTTGGTGCTAGACCCCTCTAGCACCAAATTTATGGAGTTAAAGTCATTTTTTGAAAGTGGAGACCTACTTTGCCTTAATGAGATGCAAGGTAGGCGTTCGCGTGCAAAAAATTACTCTATGGCCTTAACACCATATTTAGGGGCATATTTATACTCTGCGGCATATTTATACTCTGTTTGCACCAAATTAGTGTCATTTTTTTTTACTCTAATTCGGTGCAAAACTAACTCCATATTTATACTTTGGTGCTAGACCCATCTAGCACCAAGGCCCTGATTGAAACTTTTTTTGCACTGCATTAACGTCATTTTATGACACAAAAGTGGCGCAAACTTACAAAATATTGGCCCTTATTTATACTTTTTGCTGCAAAACTGCACTAACTCAGTTTTGCACCAAAAAAGTTGAGCACCGGCTTGCACCATTTCTGTGCACCAGCCGGGCACCATATTTATGGAATGGTGCAAGCCGGTGCAAAAGGTAGGCTATAGTTTTAAAAAATGACTTTAGTCGGGTGGGGCTGGCAGTATAGAAGAAGAGGGTTTAGCACCAAAAAATGGCTTTAGGCAGGTTAGAGTAAAAAAAAATGACTCTAACCAGATTAGCGTCATTTTATGGTGCTATACCTACCATGCCACATGACTCCTGCCTTAGAAGAGGCAGGAGTCATGCCCACCACCCCAGTGGCCAGCACAGAGGACAGGGGTCCGCTGGGCATGGCCATTGCACCCGGTGACATGTATGGGGGCCCATTTCAGGGCCCCCTATGGCACTTTCAAAAATAAAATGCACTTACCTGTACTTACCTGGGATGGGGTCCCCCATCCTAGCAGTCCCTCTAGTGTGGGTGGGGGTGCCCCTAGGGCCTAGGGAGGGCACCTCTGGGCTTATTCCATGGTGTTCCACCATGGAAATAGGGCCACAGGTCCCCTAACACCTGCCCTGACCCAGGTCTTAAAAAATGGGGCAAAGCACGCTTTGCCCCATTTTTTGACCCTTCCTCCCTCCCTTGCACCATTTTTACATGGGAGTATAAATATGGTGTTAAGGCCATAGAGTCATTTTTTTTGCACGGGAACGCCTACCTTGCATCTCATTAAGGCAAGGTAGGTTTCCACTTCCAAAAAATGACTTTAACTCCATAAATTTGGTGCTAGATGGGTCTAGCACCAAAGTATAAATATGGAGTTAGTTTTGCACTGAATTAGAGTTTTAAAAAAATGACGCTAATTCAGTGCAGAGTATAAATACGCCCCTTAGCGTAAAAAAATTATGCTAATCTGGTCAGAATCATTTATTTTGACTCAAAACTGCCTAACGTCATTTTTTTTTAAGCTAGCCTACCCTTTGCACCGGCTTGCACCATTCCATAAATATGGTGCCCAGCTGGTGCTAAAAAATGGTGCAAGCCGGTGCAAAACTTTTTGGGGCAAAACTGCCTTAGTGCAGTTTTGCACCAAAAAGTATAAATAAGGCCCTTAGTACACAGACAGATGTTTAGGAAGTGACGCAAACACCATGTTCACTACTAAGAAACTGACACACATGCCTCTATTAATGAAGCCCGCCACGCTGTAGGAAAGTACCATCTTGCCTGGCATGTTACCCCCATTTTTCACTGTATATATGTTGTTTTAGTTGTATGTGTCACTGGGACCCTGGTAACCCAGGGCCCCAGTGCTCATAAGTGTGCCTGTATGTGTTACCTGTGTAGTGACTAACTGTCTCACTGAGGCTCTGCTAATCAGAACCTCAGTGGTTATGCTCTCTCATTTCTTTCCAAATTGTCACTGACAGGCTAGTGACCATTTTTACCAATTTACATTGGCTTACTGGAACACCCTTATAATCCCCTAGTATATGGTACTGAGGTACCCAGGGTATTGGGGTTCCAGGAGATCCCTATGGGCTGCAGCATTTCTTTTGCCACCCATAGGGAGCTCTGACAATTCTTACACAGGCCTGCCACTGCAGCCTGAGTGAAATAACGTCCACGTTATTTCACAGCCATTTTACACTGCACTTAAGTAACTTAAAAGTCACCTATATGTCTAACCTTTACCTGGTAAAGGTTAGGTGCAAAGTTACTTAGTGTGAGGGCACCCTGGCACTAGCCAAGGTGCCCCCACATTGTTCAGAGCCAATTCACTGAACTTTGTGAGTGCGGGGACACCATTACACGCGTGCACTACATATAGGTCACTACCTATATGTAGCTTCACCATGGTAACTCCGAATATGGCCATGTAACATGTCTATGATCATGGAATTGCCCCCTCTATGCCATCCTGGCATTGTTGGTACAATTCCATGATCCCAGTGGTCTGTAGCACAGACCCTGGTACTGCCAGACTGCCCTTCCTGGGGTTTCTCTGCAGCTGCTGCTGCTGCCAACCCCTCAGACAGGCATCTGCCCTCCTGGGGTCCAGCCAGGCCTGGCCCAGGATGGCAGAACAAAGAACTTCCTCTGAGAGAGGGTGTGACACCCTCTCCCTTTGGAAAATGATGTGAAGGCAGGGGAGGAGTAGCCTCCCCCAGCCTCTGGAAATGCTTTGTTGGGCACAGAGGTGCCCAATTCTGCATAAGCCAGTCTACACCGGTTCAGGGACCCCTTAGCCCCTGCTCTGGCGCGAAACTGGACAAAGGAAAGGGGAGTGACCACTCCCCTGACCTGCACCTCCCCTGGGAGGTGTCCAGAGCTCCTCCAGTGTGCTCCAGACCTCTGCCATCTTGGAAACAGAGGTGCTGCTGGCACACTGGACTGCTCTGAGTGGCCAGTGCCACCAGGTGACGTCAGAGACTCCTTGTGATAGGCTCCTTCAGGTGTTAGTAGCCTTTCCTCTCTCCTAGGTAGCCAAACCCTCTTTTCTGGCTATTTAGGGTCTCTGTCTCTGGGGAAACTTTAGATAACGAATGCATGAGCTCAGCCGAGTTCCTCTGCATCTCCCTCTTCACCTTCTGATAAGGAATCGACCGCTGACCGCGCTGGAAGCCTGCAAACCTGCAACATAGTAGCAAAGACGACTACTGCAACTCTGTAACGCTGATCCTGCCGCCTTCTCGACTGTTTTCCTGCTTGTGCATGCTGTGGGGGTAGTCTGCCTCCTCTCTGCACCAGAAGCTCCGAAGAAATCTCCCGTGGGTCGACGGAATCTTCCCCCTGCAACCGCAGGCACCAAAAAGCTGCATCTCCGGTCCCTTGGGTCTCCTCTCAGCACGACGAGCGAGGTCCCTCGAATCCAGCGACACCGTCCAAGTGACTCCCACAGTCCAGTGACTCTTCAGCCCAAGTTTGGTGGAGGTAAGTCCTTGCCTCACCTCGCTGGGCTGCATTGCTGGGAACCGCGACTTTGCAAGCTTCTCCGGCCCCTGTGCACTTCCGGCAGAAATCCTGTGTGCACAGCCAAGCCTGGGTCCACGGCACTCTAACCTGCATTGCACGACTTTCTAAGTTGGTCTCCGGCGACGTGGGACTCCTTTGTGCAACTTCGGCAAGCACCGTTTCACGCATCCTCGTAGTGCCTGTTTCTGGCACTTCTCCGGGTGCTACCTGCTTCAGTGAGGGCTCTTTGTCTTGCTCGACGTCCCCTCTCTCTGCAGGTCCAATTTGCGACCTCTTGGTCCCTCCTGGGCCCTAGCAGCGTCCAAAAAACGCCAAACGCACGATTTGCGTGTAGCAAGGCTTGTTGGCGTCCATCCGGCGGGGAAAACACTTCTGCACGACTCTCCAAGGCGTGGGGGATCCATCCTCCAAAGGGGAAGTCTCTAGCCCTTGTCGTTCCTGCAGTATTCACAGTTCTTCAGCCTAGTAAGAGCTTCTTTGCACCAACCGCTGGCATTTCTTGGGCATCTGCCCATCTCCGAGCTGCTTGTGACTTTTGGACTTGGTCCCCTTGTTCCACAGGTACCCTCAGTCAGGAATCCATCGTTGTTGCATTGCTGATTTGTGTTTTCCTTGCATTTTCCCTCTAACACGACTATTTTGTCCTTAGGGGAACTTTGGTGCACTTTGCACTCACTTTTCAGGGTCTTGGGGAGGGTTATTTTTCTAACTCTCACTATTTTCTGATAGTCCCAGCGACCCTCTACAAGGTCACATAGGTTTGGGGTCCATTCGTGGTTCACATTCCACTTTTGGAGTATATGGTTTGTGTTGCCCCTATCCCTATGTTTCCCCATTGCATCCTATTGTAACTATACATTGTTTGCACTGTTTTCTAAGACTATACTGCATATTTTTGCTATTGTGTATATATATCTTGTGTATATTTCCTATCCTCTCACTGAGGGTACACTCTAAGATACTTTGGCATATTGTCATAAAAATAAAGTTCCTTTATTTTTAGTATAACTGTGTATTGTGTTTTCTTATGATATTGTGCATATGACACTAAGTGGTACTGTAGTAGCTTCACACGTCTCCTAGTTCAGCCTGAGCTGCTTTGCTAAGCTACCATTATCTATCAGCCTAAGCTGCTAGACACCCTATACACTAATAAGGGATAACTGGGCCTGGTGCAAGGTGCAAGTACCCCTTGGTACTCACTACAAGCCAGTCCAGCCTCCTACACACGCCCACTGTTTAACCTATACAGTGGAGTGTGGACATGCCTTTCTGAAGGGGTGAATTACTCACTAAACCCTTTAGTACCAAAGCTATGACTTCTACAGATATATTATTTGAGAGGGAACGTTCTGTTTGAAGTGAGATAATCTCTCTGTATAGAATTGTATTACACGTTCCTGGTTTTACATTAAACTTTATTATCTCCCATCACCTCTCTGGTAAAATGTAGTGTCACAGGGGCTAGTGTTTGTCTGATGCCTTGTACACACTCCCTTCACTCTGTTCATAGACATTAGTAGATACCTTGCTGCTTATAAAGCTGTGTTATACAGGAGGGACCACCTCCCAAAGGTCTTCCACACAAACCAGCTTGTCGGTGGAGCTGTCACTCAGACGGACTGATGTCACAGGGTACTATGGGATAGTATCAGTGTTGGATGAAACTGTAGCATGAACAATGTGGAGTATGTTCAAATGCAGTAACACAGAGCCCAGCTTTTCTATGTATCTTTCTACACACTCCATTGTGTTAGTGATAAGTCCGAGAGAAGCAGTAAAAGAATATGTGTGTTTTATTTTCTCTGTGAGGTGTCTAGACATTTGAAGATGCCAATGAAACAGCTGAAGAAAAATAAGATACATCAACAATACTACAAAGAAGTTTCGAAACATCAAGCAAAGCCAAAGAAAGAGAATTATGTTAAAAGAAATAAAAATCAAGTATGAGCACCGAGTCTTTTTTAAAGAAAAAGAAATGATTTCATATATACTTTTACAGGTTTACATAGATAGCACATATGTCTAGCAAAATATCAGATTATTCTTCAAAAAAAGATAATGTTACAATAAGTAGTGGTAACAGAAGATTTAAGAAAAATACATTTGAAAACCTTTGTCAGAAGTTCTATCCTATATTAGTAGTGTCTAATATTATGAGAGCATGAAAACAATAAAAAGCAAAAGAGCTTTACAAAACCGGAAGATTGGTTGGTGAGCATCTAGTTGACAAGGCCTTGGCATAAAAAAGAAAGCTATTGATTCTCATTTTGAAGAGAATGAAATGTTTAGATCAACTCATTCATTCACTGAAGAAGAAATGTCAACCAAACGTTCAAGTTAGTAAAAAAACACATTTTGAGTGATTTTCCAGGGAGAGTGGAATCACCCTTCCAGCACTGAGGCATTTTTTAATGGGGAGAGTTATTTACAAGAAAATCAGACAGTCTTAGCAATTGACAGAGATGGTCATGGATATGAAATCAATGAAGCTACACTGATTGAAAAACAAATATTTGTATCTACAAAGGTAGAAGAAGAAGTAACTTACTAGATGTTAGGCCAACATCCTCAAAATCCAGTTTTTGAGCGGAAATGTAGAAACATCTGCAACATAGGACAACAGTGTATTGACAAACGTAGGGGCAGATTTATGAAAAGGGACGCTGCACACACTTTTCTTGTGCCCTTTAGAGCCCCCCTAACAACACCAGAGTAGTGCCGTGTTTAAAACACAGCGCACCATGGAGGTAGTTAGGGTGACTAGCATCATAATTTTTGATGCTAGTCCGGTGCTTTGCAGGATTAGCATCAAAAACGATGACGCTAATTGTGAAAAGCACCCAGAGGCCCTTTGTATTCAGCGGGAGCCTCTGTTTAATGCCTGCACTTACCAGGCATTAAAACATGCCAATAAAAATGATGCAAAGGACTCTGAGAGTTTCCTTTGCGCCATTTTTATGGCCCCCTAGCACCAGAACACCCTCCTTGCATACATTATGCCTGGCGCAGGCATATTGTGGCACAAGGGGTTACAAAGTGGCGCAATGCATGCATTGCACTACTTTGTAAATATGGCGCGGCGTTTTTCGCCTTCCAATGCCACAATAGTGTAAAAAAATGACGCTAATGTGGCATTGAAATGGCACAAGGCCAGCATAAATCTTGCCCTTAGACTCTTCTGAAATAAATACAGCAAAAAAACTATGATACAAAAAAATAAAACATCCCCATAGCAGTGATCTTTGTCGAGTTAGGAGACCGACAAAACTTCAAGGACATTCAATGACTTGCTTACAAACCAGGTACATTTTATACAAATGCTATCTATGCACCACACTAAAATGTGTAATCTTGTAACAAGATTATATTTTGTATAAAGTTCAGCTCTTCAGCTTCAAAGAGTAAATGATATGGTATTAAGAGGTACTCATTCTGAAATCAGCTCTTTAGTAGAAAACACTGAGATGCAATGCTTTGTGCCTGAAAGGCCAAGTGAAGAGAGTGAGATGGTTGTGGAGAACAACACTGAAAATGCTAATACTTGCTCAGAAGGTGAATTCATTACAAGTCAAAAAATTATATTGGTGGAAAAACAGAGTGTTCATAGGGTGAAAAGTGATCTGCAATTCCTTAAATGTGTTTTAAAAAGTTGTTAATGTAGAGAAACCTGTTACCTGCCTTAGAACTGAAAGGTCAAAATCAGCCACCTCTGATTGAAAAAGTTGACAGGTAAAACAGAAGAAATATATGAACATTACAGGTTTCTTTCTCTTAATTCCAGAGATAAGATCGGTGATGCCTTAGAATACATTACAGGCTTCATTCTCTTCGTTCCAGAGATAAGATCGGTGATGACTTAGAATACATTACAGGCTTCATTCTCTTCATTCCAGAGATAAGATCGGTGATGCCTTAGAATACCTTACAGGTTTCATTCTCTTCATTCCAGACATAAGATCGGTGATGCCTTAGAATACATTACAGGTTTCATTCTCTTCATTCCAGAGATAAGATTGGTGATACCTTAGAATACATTATAAGATCGGTGATGCCTTAGAATACATTACAGGTTTCATTCTCTTCATTCCACAGATAAGATCGGTGATGCCTTAGAATACCTTACAGGTCTCATTCTCTTCATTCCAGAGATAAGATCGGTGATGCCTTAGAATACCTTACAGGTTTCATTCTCTTTATTCCAGAGATAAGATCGGTGATGCCTTAGAATACATTACAGGTTTCATTCTCTTCATTCCAGAGATAAGATCGGTGATGCCTTAGAATACATTACAGGCTTCATTCTCTTCATGCCACAGATGAGATCGGTGATGTCTTAGAATACATTACAGGTTTCATTCTCTTCATTCCAGAGATAAGATTGGTGATGCCTTAGAATACATTACAGGTTTCATTCTCTTCGTTCCAGAGATAAGATCGGTGATGACTTAGAATACATTACAGGCTTCATTCTCTTCATTCCAGAGATAAGATCGGTGATGCCTTAGAATACCTTACAGGTTTCATTCTCTTCATTCCAGAGATAAGATCGGTGATGCCTTAGAATACATTACAGGTTTCATTCTCTTCATTCCAGAGATAAGATCGGTGATACCTTAGAATACATTATAAGATCGGTGATGCCTTAGAATACATTACAGGTTTCATTCTCTTCATTCCACAGATAAGATCGGTGATGCATTAGAATACATTACAGGTTTCATTCTCTTCATTCCAGAGATAAGATCGGTGATGCCTTAAAATACCTTACAGGTTTCATTCTCTTCATTCTAGAGATAAGATCGGTGATGCCTTAGAATACCTTACAGGTTTCATTCTCTTCATTCCAGAGATAAGATCGGTGATGCCTTAGAATACCTTACAGGTCTCATTCTCTTCATTCCAGAGATAAGATCGGTGATGCCTTAGAATACCTTACAGGTTTCATTCTCTTCATTCCAGAGATAAAATTGTGATGCCTTAGAGTACATTACAGGTTTCATTCTCTTCATTCCAGAGATAAGATCGGTGGCCTTAGAATACATTACAGGTTTCATTCTCTTCATTCCAGAGATAAGATCGGTGATGCCTTAGAATACCTTACAGGTTTCATTCTCTTCATTCCAGAGATGAAATCGGTGATGCCTTAGAATACCTTACAGGTTTCATTCTCTTTATTCCAGAGATAAGATCGGGGATGCCTTAGAATACATTACAGGTTTCATTCTCTTCATTCCAGAGATAAGATCGGTGATGCCTTAGAATACATTACAGGTTTCATTCTCTTCATTCCAGAGATAAGATCGGTGATGCCTTAGAATACATTACAGGTTTCATTCTCTTCATTCCAGAGATAAAATCTCTTCATTCCAGAGATAAGATCGGTGACGCCTTAGAATACATTACAGGTTTCATTCTCTTCATTCCAGAGATAAGATCGGTGATGCCTTAGAGTACATTACAGGTTTCATTCTCTTCATTCCACGGATAAGATCGGTGATGCCTTAGAGTACATTACAGGTTTCATTCTCTTCATTCCAGAGGTAAGATCGGTGACATTACAGGTTTGATTCTCTTCATTCCAGAGGTAAGATCGGTGATGCCTTAGAGTACATTACAAGTTTCATTCTCTTCATTCCAGAGGTAAGATCGGTGATGCCTTAGAGTACATTACAGGTTTCATTCTCTTCATTCCAGAGATAAGATCGGTGATGCCTTAGAGTACATTACAGGTTTCATTCTCTTCATTCCAGAGATAAGATCGGTGATGCCTTAGAATCATATTAAATGAAGCAAGAAAAAATAGAACCAGTAAGGGTATGGGAAAAGAGATTAGAATCGTAGTGTTTACCAAGCTGTTTGCAAAAGAAGGTGGTCGTTATGATGAAAGTCCACTACAAAATACTGCATCAGAACGTATGCCCAGTAAATTGTATTCTGAAGATCCCTGTTTTAGGCAAAACACACTGTTAAAAACGGGGTTTCTGTTTGCCAGAGGTATGCACTCTGTCCAAGCAGGCACCTCAATCCCAGTAAGGGTAAGTTAGATACCCACCTGTGCTTACTCTCTGGTAGCTTGGCACAGAGCGGGCAGGCTTAACTTAGAGGCAATGTGTAAAGTATTTGGCAACACTTAGAACAGTAAGACAGTGAAAACAAAACACAACATTTATCAGACTTGGTTATAAAAACAGAGTTTAATTTCATGTTTAAAGGGCTACTGAAGGTTGTGGCACAATCAATGCTGAAAGCCCACCAGTAGCATTTAATTTACATGCCCTGGACACAGGTAGTGCACTTTACTAGGGACTTATAAGTAAATGAAATATGCCAATTGCGGATAGGCCAATGTTATCATGGTCTTAAGTAGCGAACACCTGCACTTAATCACTGGTTAGCAGTGGCAAAGTGTCCATGGTTCTAAATGTAGGAATAATGAGGTCAGCAAAACAGAAGGTCAGAGAGGAAAACGTTAGGGGAAACTACGTCAAAAATTCCAGGTCTAACACATACTGTACCTTTTCCATCTTTTGTTTGAAGATGATCTGTCAGTATTATCCTACTCTGCGGGCCATGTTATGAAAACAGGGACACGCTTAATGGGACGGTTTAATTACATCACTACAATGGGACAGAATCATGACATCGCTACAAGAGATTTTGTGGAAAATGTACATGGTGAGGTGCTAGAAATTAATTTGATGTATGTTATGGCTTCCCAACCTGGTACCAATGAACACTGGCTTCATTGCCATGGTGAGCTGAAGTCTATATTACACGATCTAGGCGCACCTGCCTGGTTCGTTACTTTGAGTTGTGCAGAGTACGCTTGGGATGATCTTCATGATTTTCTCAGACAAGCTAATGCAAACATTGTGCACATTCATTTGAAACGTCCTCTTGAATTGCGTTCCACTGACCCTGCAAATGTTTGTAGATACTTCATGCACAGATTTGAAGTCATGCTTCGTATTATCTGGAACCAAAAGAATCCACCAATAGCTGAGGTTGTGCATTTCTTCTGCAGAAAAGAATACTGAGCTAGAGGAGCACCCTATATGTATATCTATCTATATATCTATATCTGTATGTTTATATATATATATATATATATATATATATATATATATATATATATATATATATATGTTATTGCATGTGAAAGGTGCACTAAAGTTTGGTGAAGATACCGAAATATGTAACTTGTGATGTTCCAGAAGAGTATCCGAAAAGGACTCTTGGTCAACAAGTATTGCAATTCCAGTCCCATAAACGTGGCAAATATTGTCGACCGAGATTGAGAGCAAATGGGAACTACTAAACCAAGTTTTGTTTTGGATTCGCTAGGCCTTTAATCTCCAAAGAGAGAGTGAATAGTTTCATGTCTGCAGTCAGACGCACTGTTACTGGACAACCACCGAAAAATACACATAACCTGAAATGAAGTGAGGTTTCAACCTTATCAATGAAGGCAATTGAGCGATCCTTTCCATATGGAATGCCAGAATGGATATTCAGTTTGTAGCAGACAATTCTATTGCTGCAGCTCGAGACATCACTTTGAATACAACAAAGTAAAAAAAGACAGAAATGAAGGATGTGTGGGAAGTGATGGCAGGAGAGAAGTCTTTAAGTAAAAAGATTTACAGCTTCAGTTTAAAGATGCTCTCAAACAGAGAAGTTGGATCTTATGAAGCATGTGCCAAACTCAGTTCTTCAAGTTTATATAGCAACTTCAAATCATTAATTTGGGCTTGTTTATGCCCAGCATGAACATGAAAACTTGTGTTGAAACCATTCCCTGAAATTAGTATTGTGCTCAGGTTGATCCAGAAAGCACTAAGGGGGTCATTCCAAGTTTGGCGGGCGGCGGTTGCCGCCCGCCAAACTTCCCCCGTCAAAAGACCGCTCCGCGGTCAGAAGACCACGGGGGCCATTTCGACTTTCCCGCTGGGCCGGCGGGTGCCCGCCAAGGGAGCGCCCGCCGGTCCAGCGGGAAAGGCCCTGCAACACAGGAGCCGGCTCCGAATGGAGCCGGCGGTGTTACAGGGGTGCGACGGGTGCAGTTGCACCCGTCGCGATTTTCACTGTCTGTAAGCAGACAGTGAAAATCATGCTGGGGCCCTGTTAGGGGGCCCCTGCACTGCCCATGCCAGTGGCATGGGCAGGACAGGGGCCCCCAGGGGCCCCACGACACCCGTTCCCACCATCCTGTTTCTGGCGGTAAAAACCGCCAGAAACAGGATGGCGGGAAGGGGGTCAGAATCTCCATGGCGGTGCTGCAAGCAGCGCCGCCATGGAGATTCAGCCCAGCCAGGGGTAATCCGGCGGGAAACCGCCGGATCCCCTTTTCTGAAGCCGCGGTCAGAATGGGCAGGAAAGCACCGCCAGCCTGTTGGCGCTGCTTTCCGTCGGTCACAGCCCTGGCGGTTTTTACCGCCAGGGTCGGAATGACCCCCTAAGTTGCTAAAAACAATTACAAACTTAAAATATTGTTGTATGTAGTTTGTATCTGTAACAAATCGAAGGATTTAAGCTATTTTTGGTTGACTCCAGTATTTTGCCACTTAGCAATCGGGCAATTTGAAATTGTAATAGAAACATGTCACATCCAGTTAACCACTAGAAATTTTAAATTCCTGAAGGATGCTTGTAAAGTTATGAACAAGAATGTCCAACATGCATGGGAGAGAGTGATTTAAGCAATGTTGTCCTCTGTACAAAAGGTCCACACCCAACTGTTGTGGTTCCCCCATGTGGCACATTGTTCCTTTTTTAATATCACTGCATCCTAATCAGTCTTTAGCAAGGTACCTGGGTTACAGGATAAGCAAAACAAGGCAAATGTTTAATGTGAGAGCCCCAGCCAGCAGTATGCACTGTACGCGTTCATGACATGAACAGCTATTGGAACTTTTGCATACTGAAATGTTATTATGTCTCATTTTAGGAATGATGCTTGTGATTTTCTTGTTCTTATGTCAAAATGTTTATGGCTTTAAAAAACTAAAAGCAATAGAATGCATTTTTACTCCTAAAAACAACCAAGATGGACATTTATTATCCTAGTTGGAGCGACCATCTTGGGAATCTCTGTTTGCTTGAAGTCCTGAAGCACTGTCCATACACAAAACAATTGAGAGGAGGACACTGAGCAAGGGAGGCTTGGGGTGTCTGGCTGTAATGGATGTTTAGTGAGACATTCAAAACCACGTCTCACTAATCATTGTAAATTGTGCAATCAAACAAGTGAGAAAGGAGAACTATTTTACCTAGCTCAAAGGCAGCATTCAATGTGAAGTGTTTCTCACATATCAGAAAAATCTTATCTGATGAAGCATGTCAGGAGGAAATAATTGCTATAGAAGTTGCAAAGGACGGTTCAGAAGACAGCCGGAGCACAGGGCCTATCACTGAAAATGAGGCAATCATAGTTATGAATGAAGTAGAACAAGCTATGTGCCAGATGAGGAGTGAGAGCATTGAGTGAGAAAGTTTGATCTCACAACTAAATGAAGAACTTTTAAAGATTTTTAATAAAATAACAAAATCTGACGAGCATGGGCTGCTATATGAAAAGTCTAAATGTACTTATAAAACATTCAAGCCAACACTTCTCTACGTTAGTGGTCAGACAGCAACAGGGAAATGTTTTCTGAGTCATGTGCTGACTGCATTTGTTCACAGAAAAACTAGCTGTGACCTATCATGTGTTGGGGCTGTTCCTAGTGGACTAGATGCTCACATTACAAGAATCACATTGCACAAATTACTTATGTTGCCTGTAGAATATGAGAACAAACTAAAGCGCCTAAAAGTATCTGGTCATGTTTGACACGAGGTGCTCAGATTTCCAAAGAAATTGAAAGTTCTCATCATTGATGAGATCAGCATTGTATCAAAGCTTCTGTGAGCTTTCATTCATCTGAGGATGCAAGAAGTCCTCAGAACTGGCTATGGTGTTTTGTTTGATGGTAAACACATATGGCCTCATTACAAGGCTGGATGTCCATTATGCCAGCCTTGTGGTGATGATCGAACCGCTGGAGGCCACAGTTCCTGTTGGGAACATTGTTCCGATTGGGTGACGGCGGTCTGAATCGGACCTCAGCGCCACTTGGCTGATTACATCTCAAATTACCACCAGCCTTTTCATGGCGGTCACCCACCATGGAAAGGCTGGTGGTAAGCGTGTGCTGGGGAGGTGCTCGGGGTCACAGGTGGGCCCTGCACTGCTCATGCCCATGGGATTGTCAGTGCAGAGGCTCACCTGTCCAGCCCCCTCTGCAGACAGTGTGCTTTCCGAGGTTGCTGTGTGCTGTGATATTGGCCTCGGCTCCCCTAAAGGAGCTGAGTCCAATGTCATAGCACTGTTCCTGCTGGCCAGCCCGGCGGGAACGTGTATTACAATGTTCCCGCCGGTCCACCCAGAGGGAACATTGTAATACACATGGGGGATGTCACCATCATGGCGGTGGCATCCTGCCCACAAGTTTGGAGGTCCCGCGGTGGGACCACAAAACTCATAATGAGGCCCATAGTTTTTGATGACTTTTTCCAGCTGACTCCAATGAAAGGTCAACCAGTTACGTTGCCAGTACACTGAGTCGACAAAAAATATGAGAGGGTACGCATACCTTGCATATATTACACCTGGCACAGGTATAATGTGACGCAAGGCTTTACAAATGGATGCATTGGGCCCAACGCGTCAGTTTGTAAATGTGGAGTGGTGTGGAGCACTGATTGCGCCACCGCTGCGTAAACACAAGATGCAACAGTGGTGCAAAGGTCTTGCAGATGAGGGCCACAGTCTTTAAAGAAGGAGTGCCTTATTTTGCTTTATCACAGGTGCGGACTTTGTCATGGTTGTATCGTCTCGATTTTCATGAGAGCAAAGTCAAAGCTGACTCATCATGTGTCATAGAATATAATTGTTTTCAGGGACTCTATGATCCTAATATTAGCTTATATCCGATTCTTGACAAGTCTCTAAGTTATAGAAAGTAATAAACTTCTGAGATTGTATATTTTTAAAAGGTTTCAAATCTAAGTGAAGAATTTACAGAGTTAAAAAAGCTAAAAACTGATGAAGTCAGTAATGTAATAGATTTTCAATTTTCTGACACTTCTGGAGTTTCAAGTTGCTGTAATGTAGTACTTAATGTACTTGTTAGGTGTTTTCGTTAAAAAAAAAACTTAGAAATTCACTGAAAGATTCAATGATGTCATTGGAGATGTCATCAGTAATGCTATAAATCATGTCATATAGGTGGTGCTACTATAGCAAGGAGACGGCACTGCATGGTATGACTGGGTAGCCATGGCATGGAATACCAACACAATACCCAGTAGTGAACCTCACATTCGCTCTCAGTAAACCCGAGCTCAGTCCTGGAAGTGGGGCAAAGAGCAGTCAGGCTACTTAGAGGAACGTGCAAAGCATTTCACATTACCAACATGAACGGTAAGTAAATGACACGACTGGACAGAAAGCCGACACCAATTTAGAAAAATAGATTCGATTTTTATCTTAATTTAGACACCAGGAAGAACTTTGCAGCTTTTGTATGACCGGAGTTGTGAATTTTTAAATCTTTCGAAAATACAGTACTTTGCAGATTTAAAGGGCTTCCATTGATGTCAATGGGGAAACTGGCAGCGTTCTCTGGCACTTGTAGGGTGAGTTCTGGCAAACCCACTAGAACTTAAGGTGCCGCAGGGATCTAGATGAAGAAAAAACAGTGCCTGGAGCCTTTTGCATTCTGCAAAACTGGACTTGAGGGAGGACTCACAGTCTACCCTTCAGATGTAGAGGTCTTTGGGGAGCGAGGACCAGGATCCGTCACTTGGATCTTCACTGATCTTCACTACTTTGTTTGGGTGCAGAGGTATCTCCTAGCTGTCAATCACCATGTTGGGCGTGCCAAAGCCTCTTTGCTGCTCCAGTCTAAGTCACTTCTTTAGGCTGCAATCCCACAGGAGGGGGGTCCCTATGATGTGGGGGTGCTCTGCAGTCGGTGAACGTTGTGTGGCCGTCGGTTTCTGTGTAGGCATCCAAGAAGCCTTGATAGCTGCAATGGTGGTGCATGAGCTCTCTGGCAGCTGGAGGTCGTTTGGTGCGGATTAGAGGTTGGAAACTCAGCACGGGCCTCATTCCCACTCCTTAGAGGATGGACACTGAGTTTCTTTGGGCTCAGGAACTCAGACACCCGTCAGGTCACAGTTCTTTGCCTTCAGAACTTCTTCGCTCCTCCAATTTACAGAGGACTGATACCACCAGTAAGGGGAGTCTTCTTTTGGGTTTCAGTGTCCACATGGATCCCTCGTTTTGGGACCTGGGTACCACTTACTGGGGACTTACAGGGGTGGTAAGGTGCTTGACAATTGGCCTATGCAATTCGACATATACTTTAAGTGAAAGAGCATTGGTGCTGGGGCCTGGTTAGCCGGCCTCAGTACACTAAAGTTAAAAAACACAGCATTTGACATCAAAAATTGGGGGGTGACCATTGAAAAAGCGGAACTTTACAACAGCTACTAACTATAACTGCGGAATTTCTGTAGTTCTTTTAGTTCAAAACTTTAAAGTTTTCATAAAGAAATTCACCTTTGATACTTTAACCTTTAGATTATTCAGTGAATTTCTGAGGTTTTCTTTTTTTTTAAAGCGAAAACAGATCTTTTTATTAAACCTAGCTATAACGTTACATTGACCTTTGTTTTTTTCAATAACTATATATATATTTATATATATATATATATATATATATATATATATATATATATATATATAAATATATATATATGTGTGTGTGTTTATATAAAAGTATATTTAAATGCTAGTAAACATTAGAGGAATTTATTTAATTTTCATTATATTTAATGTAAGTGATAAAATATTTAACACATACTATTTAAAACTCTATTTATATTAAAAACACAATATTTGTGGATGTTTTTGTACAATATTACAGTCAATTATACCAAGTATAGGAGCATGATATTATGGTGAATGAAATTTTTTACGCAGTATTTTTGTTATCAATATTGTTAACCATGATATTCTATCACTAATCCTCGCGAAGGACCACCACTAATTTAGGTGATAGTAGCATCTGTGATAGTAAGTGCTGCAAAGCTATAGAAAGGGGCAGCAAGCGCTTTATAAATCAGTGATTATTCTGGGGTGTCAGGCTGTTGCATGAGTCTAGGGACCTAGAAGTCCAGCCTCAGTGAGTCATTTCTTCTCGGCTTTGGTGCTTAAACACAAGAGGGGTCCCAGGCTGTCAAACTCAGGTCATGAAACCATTGCTAATCATGGGTGTCTGAAGTGGGGGTGAGGGGGGCACTTGCCCCACCCTGGATTTAGGTACAGCCTGGTGTGCAGACTCACAGTGCAGCGTAACACTACGGCCACCACAGTGTTATGCTGCCGGCACTAGTCAGCCACGGCCCCCGCCAACAGAGGTCCGGCACGCCACAGACCGTGGCAGACGGGTCATGGCGGGTGCCCCCCCTGGAGAAATGTCTGCGTGCGCCCATGTTGCTAACCTGTTGAGGCAGCTCACTGAGTGCAGCACCTGCTGCTCAGGTCTGGGGATTAATTGCTGTTCACCAGTTTGAAACTCAGTGGGACTGGCTCCACCTTTCATTCTCACGTGATTGATAACCGGAGGACTAGGCATTGTTGAGTTTGAGCCTAATTACGCCTATTATTTGCTGCACCATAATTCATATGCAAACATAATTTGTTATTAGTTAGGACCAGAATATATTTGCATTCCTAGCATGTAGGTGCCTTTGTCTCACTGGAAGAGCAGGAGCTTGAAGGACTCCAGCTCACGGGCGACAAAGACTGTCCTTGAATCAAGATGCATCTTATAAGGCGGAGGAGGGAATGCTTCTTGGAAAACCTATCATTGCTTGTCGCACTTAAACAGGTGGACGATCAGAACTCAGCGACAGTAGACATCATGGTTACTTACGTCAACAGGACTCGCTTTATTAAGACAGAAAAGAAGAATGGCTGAATGTGCCCTACCAGTCGGACGAAGGTTTCCGTAGTAGCTGCATTAAACCACTTAGCAATAGTAACAGCTACATGTTGGTGGACGTCCGTCTTAGGCTACACCATGCGTGAGTGAGGCAAGAATTCTCATCAAAATTAGGGGCATCATTTACGAGGCCCTAGCGGCACCTGCGCAACCAGAGTGTTTTTTTTTTTTTTTTTACGCTCCGGAGGCACAGTGTGCCAGTCCATATTTAGAAGGCCACACAGAGCCACCTTGGGTGGCTTTTCATGGCTGTGTAAATATGGCCCCCTTTCAGGCATAACACTGTGTGGAAGGGGCGTTCCACAGGTGTTGCTTGGGGTGTTCCCACACAACACCCATGAAATGTGACGCATTCTCAAATGCATTTGTCTGGAAATGCGTCAGATTCCTATGCCACCTCAGTGTTGGCGTAAGAGTGACACAACTGGGAGAAGTATTTTTTTCTCCCGTTTTTTTCCTCTTTCTTTGTATGATGCATTCTGCAGCCCACATAGAAAGAGGAAAACACCTCTCTTTCCTGTCTATCACACTCTCTCATTCACTGTCCCCCCTCACTGATATTCCACTACAGCACGCATAATTCCATGACACACCACATACATCTGCTACAATACAAAACAAAACAAATAGGGAAAAACATTATAATTTACAATGCCAATAGCTCTAACTCGCACAAATGTGAGAGCCATTGCAAGGACACGCACAGCCACCTTGCGCGGCTTTTCATGGCCATTGTAAATATGGAGCCCTTTCACGCATAGCTCTGCCTGAAAGGGGCGTTTTATGGGTATAACTTGGGGTGCTCCCATGGAACCCCAAGGAATCTGATGCATTCCCAGATTTACAAGTCTAGCAATGAGTTGTGTTCTTGGCCCACCTCACGCCCCCTGCAGGTTCATCTGCCTCCTGCAGACACAGCTTCACCACGCATGTCTGATCCCTTCAGAGCCAGGACTTGTGGTTCTGCAGCTCCCGCTTTGTGGGTTTTAATAGATAATGAGATTTTGGGGACGAATTAATTTACTCAAATTAATTTGGCATTTTTATATTTCAGGGATGTGCTTTTCTGCTATCAGAGCATTCGTCGATGATTCTTCGTGAGATTATGGATGGGGCCGGGTGGGGGGAAGGGGGGGTGTAATTACCCCGTCATGTGCACTTAATAAGAGATGAAACGGTCCAGGCTGAGCACAAGTTGCCTCCATTGGAGCCGCCCTCGGTTCCTGCTCTGAGGAGGCTGCTGACAAGTTACACAGTTGCCTTCTGACGTTTAAATGAAGAACTTTCAGTAATAGAGAGAAGGAAAAAATAGCAGAATTAGAGGAGGAAAGAAAACTCCTTTCTACGGGTGGAAATGATTCTTGTTTTTGTTGAGAGCTGCTGGGGGACAAGACATGCAGCTTTGTGTTCACGTCAGAGAGACAAGAGCAGCTCCCCCCCCCCCCCGCCCCCCCACAGTACAGGAACATTGAAGAGTGTCTCTCCTCCATGGACCAGCCACGTAAGAGGGGGCAAGTGAAATAATCAACCCCAGGGACCCCATGGACCAGCCACGTAAGAGGGGGCGAGTGAAATAATGAGGCCTAGGCAGTGCTTAATTTGTGCGGGTTGTTTTCGGTGCTGAGCACCAGCACTTATTTTTGAGGGCCGGCGCTTACTTTTCTGCCTCAATCATTTATTGCGAGCAAAAGACACATATGGAAAAGACAGAGGAAGAGAAAAACAAGGAAGCGTTACAAAGGGAGAAAGCAGAAAGCTGCAGAAGTGAGCTGAAGGGGCAGGGAGTGGCTGTAAATGGATTAAAGAGGCCCGAGATGGCTTCAGGATTACCCTGCCTCAGTATTCCGTTTTCCACATTTAATTGGAGCAGCCGCGTGTTTAAGAGGAAGGCTTTGGGCACCGGCACGTTTTTATTTACAAATTAAGCACTGTACTGAGTCCATCTTTGGGGTTACTGCCAAGACACAGCACACAGCACCTTACAACGCAGACCCTACGGCGGAACTGGCGGAATATGGGGTTTACTGGGTTCTAAGGGGTCCGGACACACTTGCTGCAGTCACCGACTCACCACACATGCATGTGCCAGGCAAGGGATGCCCATATACACATGGATAGCAGTCAGACGATTGGTTCAGCCCTCTGCCCCCAACCAGCAAAAACATCACAACTCATACAACTGACACAGTGACCACAAAACTCCACAAAGCCAAATCAGAGGGCGGTCTGCAGGGACGGGTTTGGCAAGCCTTAGACTCCTGAAAGGACCAGCGATGGCAGAAAACGGCAGATTGTGCGGTACTTAACACACTGTGTAAAAGGAATGCACAATTAGACTTTTTTTCAAGCCAAAGTGCTTGCACATCGCTCGAACGACCGACCTAGGTAGGATGAAATGCCGTTGTCATCAACAGAGTGGTGAACATGGGCGCTGCCCCTTGAAGTGCCAGCCTGCGGGGCATCTCGGCAGAGGCAGGGAGCCCCCTCACTCCTCCTCATTTTAAAGGCCAGGTCAGAGCGTGAAAGGAATTTAGGATTGAAAGGTTATGGTGGGAAGAGAATTGATGGGACTGCTGCTTTCAAGCAGAAATAGAGTTTAGAAACAGAACAGTTAACAAGAGTTTACATAGCAGCAAGGGCTCCTCTGAGAGCTGCCCCTCCAGGCTGCTGAGGGGTTGCAGCCCAGACCCGGAGCCAAAGAACAGGCCATGGGGCCTGGAGCTCTCGATGGAACTAGCAGCTGGGCTGTGAGGCAGGGGTCCTCGACCTTTTGACTGCTGAGGACCCCTACCGAGCCATCCCTGGAATCTGGGGACCCCCACTGAGTAAATATGGGAAGCTGCGGACCCCCAAGCAAAGCGATTCCTATGATTTGGATCTCAAATCAGCACACAATAGTAGGAAAAAAACAATTATAAACCAACCATTTGCTCAAATATTCAAATATGTTGTTTAATGCAAATGGAGACAATCTTTTCACATTTCCAATTTTGCTTCTTTATTAGTATATGTTGTTAGTTTGAATTTATTATTTTAATAACATTTCATATTGGAAAAGAGTCACGGATCCCGTGAGCAGGTCTTGTGGACCCCCGGGGGCCCCTGGACCACAGGTTAAGATCCACTGTTGTGAGGGATCCCTCTGGGATCACCGTTAGAAGGGATGTGATCCCAAGATCACGTCATGAAGGGAGAGCTCAGCCCCAGGAGCTTCAGGGCAGAAACAGTGCATCAGTGACCACAGATCAGGACACGGGGTGTTTACAAACTGTGCAACTCTGAGCTCCTGGGAGGAATTCAAGCGCCTGGATTGCTTGCGCACTGAGTCATTGTACCTAAGCCAGACACCCCTGGCTTCGCCACCTACGGGGTTCAAATGATTCCACCTGGGTGGACAGACCCAGCTGCCTCACACAGGACAGATGTGAGCTTCAAAGGGGTAAGTTAACTAAGGTTCTACCCCGTGTTTGTGTCACAAAAGTGACACAAATCAACGCAACATCTTTTTTTATCTATCTACTTTCCAGCACAAAACTTGTTTAGAGAAGGAAAATACCTGAAAAGTAATACAAAGCAGCGGGAAGCAACGCAACAATGGCTCATTTCTGCACCTCCCGTGCGCCGCCTGCCGCCGGTGTGTCCGCATTACAGGCAGAGTTGGAAACCTTCCTGCACAAACACAGTCCATAGAGGCGCTGCCCTCCTCCCGTTTGTGCTTCAGTGTCCAACACACATGGAAGATGAGGTCTGAAGGCGCAATAAGGATGTCTCCCCTCGTTACCCCTCACTCGGGAAGCAGGTGCTCCATGGGTTGCAAGTGTCTGTAAATCAGGGAATGCGCCACGTTCTATGGGGGGACATGTGGGAACCCCCATGCCCCACCATGGAAGGCCTTCCCGACGCAGGACAAAGCAGGGCAGCGCTGGTCTTTGCACGGTTTAGATAGAAACATAAATGACTTTGCGTCTGGACTGCGCTATAAAAGTGACACAACCCGGATGCAAAAGCTTAGTGCATCTGACCGCTGTATCTAAGGAGGACACAATTAGGATCACTTCCTTGACAAACTATTTACCATCAACTTTCGGTGGTGTAAATATTCACCAAACAGGCTCCAGCGCCTCCCAGGACCCCCCCCCCACTATTAAATATCCTCCCTCTCGGTCAGCGTGAGTTTCCTACACAATGGAGCTCCTCCTGCAGCCCCTGTCCGCACACCTGTAGGCAGTTTGAGTATGGGCTGCAAACATTTGACCTCTCCATTGCTAGGTAATGTTTCTACTTCTGGCCGCAGAGCGTTGGTTTTGTGACGCAAAGCTCTTCCAACCCCCTCACAACCTCAGACCTCCTCCATCCCATGTCAGAAGTTTCCTATCATGCCCCATTGAGTAAACTGTTGAAGTTGTCCTGGTATCTCCGGGTATCTTAGGGAAGCCTTTACCTTTTCAAGCCTCTTTTTCCCCTGAGGCTCATACGTATGTTATGGATACTTGAAAAGTTAATTGACTTGCATATTGTATATCACCTGTTCAAAAGTATTTTTATCCTATCCCCCTTCCTAAGAACCAACCCTGAACACTTTAACAACTATAAACTTTAAACTTGAACTTTGTGCCTGTCCAAATCTATGGGAACTCTTTCCTGGATTGCAAAGGTGCCAGAAATATTCAGCAGCTCACCCCCAACCGGTCTGTTGATCAGGTAGACGAGGTGGCTGAGGGGGGTCTGTGGCGGTGAGCATTAAGGCCCAAGCTAATTGCTGGATGACTGCAAACTTCACTTCATGGATGAGTTTTCATTTGAGATGCTAGATTTAGGATTATTTGGGATGAGATTGCCCAGAGTGCACAAGCTGGAGGAAAGAGTTGTGCTTCCATAATGATGAGATTCCCAGACTTGTGAGTAATCACATGACCTGTCTGTCACTGATGAATGGTGGCAACAAGAGTGGACATGAGGACTCTGGGATGTGGCTGCCTGAGTAGTTGGAAAGGGCAGCGAGGAGGGAGTGACTGCCGGGCTTGCGTTCACAAGATCATCCTCAGACACATGATATCAACTTACCTGAGGAACAAGAGGAGGGTTCTGTAGTTACAAAGCACACGCACAATCAATGGAGATAAGTTGTGTATGTGTTTCTTCATCCACACACAGCAGCTCCCACAGCAACAACCAACACTCAGCTGCCAGGGTCATGAACCCCAGATGAATCCTTACAAGACTGACCAATAGCAGAAGGCCGACCAATAACTAAATACAGCACTGTACGTAGGCTAAATGCAAGGGCAGGAAGAGCCTAGGTGGCAGGACTTGGAAAGGAGATGTCACCACAGGTTCTGCTCCTCAGCCCTTTCCAAGAGGTACTCCTGTCTCAGCCTGCTCTTAGCTCAGTGCGCCTGGGAGAGGAGATGCTCTGAATACAGAAGAAAGGAGGAAGGCGGGAACCTCCTTCTGGGTTCTGATTAGCTGTTGAGATGGGAGGATCAGGTGACCTTCCTCTTACTATGTGGGTCTTCTTCCTCTACAGGAAGTGACTGCATCTGCACCCGTTGACTATTGTCAGCGGTGATGACATCTAGACAAACCTTGATGTCGTCAGGGGTCATGCCACCTAGACACACCTAGACTAACCTTGATGTCGTCAGGGGTTATGGCACCTAGACACACCTAGACTAACCTTGATGTCGTCAGGGGCCATGTCATCCAGACAAACCTTGATGTCGTCAGGGGTCATGCCATCCAGACAAACCTTGATGTTGTCAGGGGTCATGTCATCCAGACAAACCTTGATGTCGTGAGGGGTGATGACATCCAGACAAACCTTGATGTCGTCAGGGGCCATGTCATCTAGACTAACCTTGATGTTGTCAGGGGTCATGCCACCTAGACACACCTAGACTAACCTTGATGTCGTCAGGGGTGATGACATTCAGGGGTGATGCCATCTAGACAAACCTTGATGTTGTCAGGGGTCATGCTACCTAGACACATCTAGACTAACCTTGATGTCGTCAGGGGTCATGCCACCTAGACACACCTAGACTAACCTTGATGTCGTCAGGGGCCATGTCATCCAGACTAACCTTGATGTCGTCAGGGGTCATGTCATCCAGACTAACCTTGATGTCGTCAGGGGCCATGTCATCCAGACTAACCTTGATGTCGTCAGGGGTCATGTCATCCAGACAAACCTTGATGTCGTCAGGGGTCATGACTAGACCTGGGCGAAACTCGTGGAGTCTCACTCTGTGGAATTGCATGGAGTTACATAAAAACGTTGTGAAGTTCCACAGCCTTCCACGAGTGGGAGAAATTCGGGCACATTACACTGATGTTTAGCTCCAGGGAGCTTGTTCCACACAGACGAATCATCCCGCGTGGCACCAGGCTGCAGGCCACAGGACGCTGCCTCTTTCTGCCACTCGAGAAGATGCTCTACTCCAGCAGCAGCTCCCTCAGTTAAGAGTTGTGATCTTTTGCAACCGCGCACGTTGAGACATCTCACTGGGACGGGTTCTAGTGTCACCACAAACCACAAAATGTTGCTCTATCAAGAGCTGGCCGTGTTGAAAAGAGCGCATCTCTGAAACTGCTAAAAATGCAGAACACACAGCTGGGGAGCAGCCTCGGTGTCAGCACTGTAGCCTGAACTAATTTTATCAACATAATTGTTTTGCTGTTACATGTTTTCACGCCGCCTTTGCTTGATTATGGTGTCCTTAGCAGGTTTATTAATTTACCACGTCGGATGAAATTTGCATAAGGCCTCAAAAACCCTTTATTGAAAGGGATATAAACAGAATTGTTGTTAGGCTGCAGGATCCATCGAGCAGATGTGCTGATGTTTCCATGGTTTCTCCGAGAAGAGCTGTGATGGACATGAATGTACACTCTTCTGTGAATGTTTGTGCTCTCGCGATCTCCAACACCCGTGTAAGCTAGTTTCTTCTAATTCAGCTACTCACATCGTGTGCACTGGAAGCTTTTTCAACTGGCTATCTTGAACCTTCCTGCTCCGGAGATCTCATCCCCTAATTTACATGGAGGTTGTCTCTTTGGTAGAGATTTGTCTTGTGGGTGGGTGTATGCTGGATATGAAAAGATCCATCATTTAATGAGGTTGTCCTCTGTGACATGAAGTGTGGCTATGTGTGTGGAGTGAAGGTTGTGTATTTGAAGGAGGTGGTTTCCATGGTAGGATGTGTCTGTGGCAGGGGATGTAGGGGATCTTTCCAAGGCTGTGCTGTAGGGTACAAAGTGTGCTGTATGGACAGAGCTACGCCCCAGGGTGATGGATGTGCCCTTTGGGCGAGTGTCTGGGGTAGAGAAGGCGGTGTATTCTATGGCATAAGACTCAGTCTACAGACAGTGGTGGTTGGTGGAAGGCATTCATTCAATAGCAGGAGGCCTGGTGTGTAAAGGAATGGATTTCAGTGTTAGGAATCGTGGTATAGAGAAGGTGCTGCTTTTTTAGCAGGAGTGTCACATGTGTATCACTACCTCTTGATGCCTGTCACACACGCAGCCCAACCTCTCAATGTATTTCACACATGTGTCCCCACCTCTTGATGCCAGTCACATGTGTATCATCATTCTGGGTGCCTTTCTCACATGCAGCCTCACCTCTCAATGCATGTCACACATGTGCCCCCACCTCTTGATGCCAGTCACACGTGTATCATCATCTCTGGGTGCCTGTCTCACATGCAGCCTCACCTCTCAATGCATGTCACACATGTGCCCCCACCTCTCAGTGCCTGTCCATTTATCACCACCTAAAGATGCCTATCACACAAGGAGCCTCGCCTCTCAATGCCTGTCACACATGTGTCCCCACCTCTTGATGCCAGTCACATGTGTATCATCATCTCTGGGTGCCTTTCTCACATGCAGCCTCACCTCTCAATGCATGTCACACATGTGCCCCCACCTCTTGATGCCAGTCACATGTGTATCATCATCTCTGGTTGCCTGTCTCACATGCAGCCTCACCTCTCAATGCATGTCACACATGTGCCCCCACCTCTTGATGCCAGTCACACGTGTATCATCATCTCTGGGTGCCTGTCTCACATGCAGCCTCACCTCTCAATGCATGTCACACATGTGCCCCCACCTCTCAGTGCCTGTCCATTTATCACCACCTAAAGATGCCTATCACACAAGGAGCCTCGCCTCTCAATGCCTGTCACACATGTGTCCCCACCTCTTGATGCCAGTCACATGTGTATCATCATTCTGGGTGCCTTTCTCACATGCAGCCTCACCTCTCAATGCATGTCACACATGTGCCCCCACCTCTTGATGCCAGTCACATGTGTATCATCATCTCTGGGTGCCTGTCTCACATGCAGCCTCACCTCTCAATGCATGTCACACATGTGCCCCCACCTCTCAGTGCCTGTCCATTTATCACCACCTAAAGATGCCTATCATACAAGGAGCCGAGCCTCTCAATGCCTGTCACACATGTGTCCCCACCTCTTGATGCCAGTCACATGTGTATCATCATCTCTGGATGCCTGTCTCACATGCAGCCTCACCTCTCAATGCATGTCACACATGTGCCCCCACCTCTTAGTGCCTGTCCATTTATCACCACCTAAAGATGCCTATCACACAAGGAGCCTCGCCTCTCAATGCCTGTCACACATGTGCCCCCAACTCTTGATGCCTGACACATGTGTATCACCGCCTCTTGATGCCTGTCACACAAGGAGCCTCACCTCTCATTGCATGTCACACATGTGCCCTCACCTCTCAGTGCCTGTCACACGTGTATCACCACCTAAAGATGCCTTGCCTCTCAAAGCCTGTCACATGTGACCCTACCTCTAAGTGTCTGTCACACTTGTATCACCACCTCTTGATGCCTGTCACACACACAGCCATACCTCTCAATGCCTGTCACACATGTGCCCCCACCTCTCGGTGGCTGTCACACGTGTATCACTACCTCTTGATGCCTGTCACATATCCAGCCACACCTCTCAATGTCTGTCACACGTGTGTCCCCACCTCTCGATGCTTGTCCGATGTGTATCCACACCTCTTGATGCTTGTCACACATGCAGCCACACCTGTCAATGCCTGTCACATATGTGCCCCCACCTCTCGATTCCTGTCACATGTGTATCACCACCTCTTGATGCCTGTCACACACGCATCCACACCTCTCAAAGCCTGTCACATGTGACCTTACCTCTCAGTGCCAGTCACACTTGTATCACCACCTCTCAATGCATGTCACACATGTGCCCCACCTCTCAGTGCCTGTAACACTTGTATCACCACCTCTTGATGCCTGTCACACATGCAGTCTCGCCTCTCAATGTATGTCGCACATGTGCCCCCACCTCTCGGTGCCTGTCACACGTGTATAACCACCTAAAGATGCCTGTCACCCACACAGCCTCGCCTCTCAATGCATGTCACACATGTGCCCCCACCTCTCAGTGCCTGTCACATGTGTAGCACCACCTCTTGATGCCTGTCACACAAGGAGCCTCCCCTCTCAATGTATGTCACACATGTGCCCCTAACTCTCAGTGCCTGTCACATGTGTAGCACCACCTCTTGATGCCTGTCACACATGCAGTCTCGCCTCTGAATGCCGGCCACACATGTGCCCCCACCTCTTGATGCCTGTCACATGTGCCTCCACCTCTGAATGCCTGTCACATAAGCATCCCCACTTCCACCCAAACGTGCTCTGAAGGCGAGAGCCTCATTTAAAGGCAGTGCGTAGTATGTCATTTTATTGCCAAGGTATCAGGGATTAAATGAGCTGCCTTCTGCATTCCTCTTCATTTCATTCTCCAGCAGGTTGTGGGACCTGATTTATCAACTACAGCAATCTTTTACTGCTAATTGGCTGTGTCAGCTGATGATAAAAGGGCACCATTCCCTGCTCTCCCCCCCCGGAAGATGCCTTTTGTTTCAGCAGATGATTCTCTGATTCCTTTATAATCAGAAGCTGCACAAATGGCGCTGAGGTGATAAATTATTGATGGGGACGTTTTAAGTTCCTGAAAGATGAAGAAGATTCTGTGAAGGTAGGCTGTTACTTCTTGAAATAAATTGGACTACTGTGTAGGAAAGGTAGAAGGAACAGTCAGCTCAGTGCCTGGTTCCACAACCTCTTAGAGTGAGGGTCACATTCTCAGCACATGAACATCCCCTGGCTGCTCATTTTAGGAAGAAGAGGACTGAACAACCATACTTATATGTGTCAAAAGAATATCCGCATTCACACTTCCAAAGCCCTACTGCATCCTTAACCAGTTCATTGAGTCTTTTAAAAGGGTTGGCATGGATGACAATACAACTCTTTGTCTTGGTTATGGCAGATTATGCTACCAAATACCCGAAGCTGTCCCTCTCAAACAACCTAATACTGCTGAAATCTCTAGCGACATATCATCAAGGAACTGCCACATCGACTCCGATGTGCCAGTTCCCTTGTGCTGTCCTGCGCCCCCTGAAAACACCGTGGTAGCGCTGTACTTACAATACAGAGCACCATGGTGCTTGTTAGCACAACTGCGCCAAAATGTTTGGTACCGTTGTGGTGCTTTGCTGGGCTAGCACCAACAAGTATGGCCCTAGTGGTGCTACTCCAGCAAAGCTCAGGGAGGCCCATAAGATATATGTTAAAAATTGAGTCTCTGGTTGGCAGTCAGTTTGCGCTCCGTCCAAGCAGGGACCCTCACTCTAGTCAGGGCAGTGGAGATACACACCTAGATAACACCTGATCACTCCCTTGGTAGCTTGGCACAAGCAGTCAGGCTTATTTCAAAGGCAATGTGTAAAGTATTTGTATTAACACACACAGTAATACAGTGAAAACACTGCAAAATGGGCACTACACCAGTTTAGAAAAATAGGCAATATGTATCTAAAGCAAACAAGACCAGAATGACAAAAATCAAACATACACAAGTCAAATAAAAAGAGTCTTACCCCATAGAAAATAATGGAAATGTTGTTGTTACACAAAGTACCTGGTTTGATGTAAAAAATAAAGCTGCATAGGCGAGTGTGCTTCGAAAAACTCAGCAATGCATCGATTCCTTATTTGCAAGTGAGGCTGTGTTTCATTTCTTCTTCGGTTGGGTAGACGATGCATCATTTCTCTATCCCGAAAGAGAGCAATGCGTCGATTTCTGGACTGGGCACCTCGGATCCGCTCAGGAGGATTTTGAAACCTAGCTACAATGCATGTGAATTCTGGACACACGCTGATGGAAAATAATGCTACATGGGGTTTGTGTCATTTTCAGCAGCCACAAGTGGGTTTTGTGCCATTTCTCCAGCTGCAATGTAGGTGTTGCATCAATTTCCCATCTACGATGCAGGTGGTACATCGATTTTAGCAGCGACAGGGGGAATTTTTACAGCCGCATTGCAGGTGGTGCGTCAACATTTTCCCAGCACGGCTTCCTGTGCGTGGATATCAGTCCTTGTTCTACCATCTTCACCCTTCAATGGCTTAGGGACTGGATAGGGCACCCTTTAGCAGCCATCTCAGCAAGAGTCTAAGTGCTGTCAGAGGAAGTCTCTGAAGGCTCTGATACTTCACAACAAGAGGCAAGCTCAGTTCAAGCCCTTGGATATTCTTCACAAGCAGGAAATACCACAAAGCCCAGTCTTTTTCTTCTTTCAAGCACAAAAAGCAACTGCAGGCCAACCCAGCAAAGCACAGTCACAGGCAAAAGGGAAGTACTCCTCCTCTAGCTCTTCAGCTCTTCTCCTTAGCAGAGGTTCCTTTTGATTCCAGAAGTAATTTAAATATCTGGGGCTTTGGGTCCATTAGTTATACTCCTTTCTGCCTTTGAAGTAGCAAAACTCAAAGGAAAACCTCTGTTGTTCACAAGATCCTGCCTTGCACATGCCAGGCCCCAGACACACACTATGGGGTTGGAGACTGCAGTGTGTGAGGGCAGGCACAGCCCATTCAGGTGTCCACTCTTCCCTCCACTCTAGCCCAGATGGCCCATCAGGATATTCAGGCTACGCTCCAGCTCCCTTTGTGTCACTGTCAAGAGGGGATTCACAAACAGCCCAACTGTCAGTCTGACCCAGAGAGGGACTACATAAGCAAGCAGAGTCACAGAATGGTTTAAGAAAGAAAGTGCCCACTTTCTAAAAGTGGCACTTTTGAACTGACAATCTAAAAAACAATTTTACTAAAAGATGTATTTTTGAATTTGGAGTTCAGAGACACCAAGCTCATATTTTCTATCTACTCCCAAAGGGAAACTGAACTTAAAAGATATTTAAAGGTAGCCCCCTGTGTCAACCCATAAGAGAGATAGGCCTTGCAATGGTGAAAACCAAATTTGTCAGTATTTCACTGTTAGGAAATGTAAAGCACATCAGTACATGTGCCACCTTTAACATACACTGCACCCTGCCTATGGGGCTACCTACGGACTACCTTAGGGGTGCCTTACATGTATAAAAAGGGAAGATTTGGGCCTGGCAAGTGGGTACACTTGCCAGGCCGAATTGGCAGTTTAATACTGCACACACAGATACTGCAATGGAAGGTCTGAGCCATATTTACAGGGCTACTCATGTGGGTGGCACAATCAGTGCTGCAGGCCACTAGTAGCATTTGAACTACAGGCCCTGGGCACCTCTAGTGCACTGTACTAGGGACTTACTAGTAAATTCAAATGTGCCAATCATGGAAAAGCCAATTACACATCAATTGTACATAGGAGCACTTGCACTTTAGTACTGGTCAGCACTGGTAAAGTGCCCAGAGTACCAAAAACAGCAAAAACAGAATCCAGCACACAGTCAAAACATGGGAAGCAGAGGCAAAAAAAGACAGAGGAGACCACGCCACGGATGCCAGGTTTAACAATATAGCACTAGCGTCACTTTAGAAAATGATGCTAGAATTGCGCAGTGAAATCTTGTAGCTTTCACTGCGCCATTTGTTTTGGCCTTCCTATGGGGTAACACCTTCCTTGCATACATTATACCTGGTGCAGGTATAATGTGACACAAGGGTTGACAAAGTGGTGCTAGGGTACCACGGTGCCACTTTGTGAATACGAAGCAGGATGAGGGCCTGTTTAGCACCACCGTAGCGTAAAAAAATGATGCTATGTAACCGCTAAGGGGAGCAAGAGGCTTGTAAAGAAGCCCCTTAGTTCTATGATAGACATCTTTTCTTGTGTTGGGTTCCCACAGGAGATTTTAACAGATGAGAGCAGCATCTTTACCTCACTTTTAATGTTCGAAATAGGTTCGTAACTAAGCATCAACAAAAATCTATACCTCTGCTTACCAGCCCCGGGCAGACAGATAGGTTAAGCATTATAATTCTGTACTTAAACTCATTCTAAAAAAAACTATTGGGCCTTGAAATAAGCAACTGGTTTTAAATATTACCTCTGGCATCGTTTGCCACTTGCGGCCAGAAACAAAATACTATCTGTTTTATGATCCAAATCCCAGGACTCATATATGTGGCTAAGAAAGTCTGGAACAGTCAATCAAATACCACCAAATCTCTCCTGGAATATGTTACTCAGTTATGAAGCAGGTAAGGGAAAATTAGGGTATTTGTACAAGAAAATGTTGAAATAAATCAATAAGAACAAATAGCTCTTTATGACTTAGAAGCAAAAGTAAGAGTCTGTCAACTAGGAGATTTTGGGTCAGATTTACAAAAAAATTGGTGCAGCGCGGTGCTGCGCTAAAATTTTTAGTGCAGCACTGCATGACTTTAGAAATGCAGGGCTGCACCATATTTGCTAAAATACTGTGCACCCATGTGTTTCCCCTGTGCTAAATTTAGCTGCTAACGCAGGCACCATTGCACCTTAATGGAAGGGTGTCTGCGTTGAGGGGATTGATTGTTTAGCTGCAGGAAGGTGTCACTTCTGGCACATAAACAATCTACAATGGTGATTTGGAACTTCAGTCATTTTGGAATGATTGTTTATGTGCAGGAAGGGGCAGCTTCCTGCACATAAACATTCATTTGTGGCCTTCTGCCATTTCTATGTGTGCTGCAGAAAGCAGCACACATGGAAAAAGCAAAAATGAGAAGGGATTAAAATATGCCTCCTTGTCGTGCCATGCTAACGCCACCCTTAGGGTGGCGTTAGTTTTTGGCGTTGCCACAGGTTTACACCTTCCTGTAAATCTGGGGCAGCATCAAAGGCAATGGATGTTGCGGTGGAACGCCCACAGCAACACCCATTGCAGGCCCCTGTGACTCAGTAAACTGCATTGGAGGGGCCTTTATTTACAAGGTGGCATTAAGCCAAAAAACGTGGCTTAGCACCGCCTTATAAATGTGGCGCACTGCACAGCACCACCAGAGCTTCACAAAAGTGACACTCCAGTGGATTTAGGGCCTGTTAAATCTGGTCCTTAGTTTTATTACTTTTGCCTAAAACTGAAAATAAGATGTTAAATCAATGGCAAGGTGCCTATAAAGTTCTAGACCCTATAACAATGGTTACTTATGATTTAGAACTAGGGGGGGACATAAAGAGTCCCAAATATACCAGGACAACCCTCAGAAAAAATGGGAGGGCCCTATCCCACCATTACCAATACAAAATCTCCTTTGCGAGCCTAGCGCAGACTTAGGCCCTCATTACGACCCTGGCGGTATAGAACCGCCAGGGCCGCGGGACGCGGTGGCACCGCCGACAGGCCGGCGGTGCCCCGCGGGGCATTCTGACCGCGGCGGCTTAGCCGCGGTCAGTAAAGGGAAACCGGCGGTCTCCCGCCGGTTTCCCGCTGCCCCCAGGAATCCTCCAAGCCGGCGCAGCTTGCTGCGCCGGCTTGGGGATTCCGACTCCCCCTCCCGCCATCCAGTTCTTGGCGGTTCTCCCGCCGGGAACCGGATGGCGGGAGGGGGAGTCGCGGGGCCCCTGGGGGCCCCTGCAGTGCCCATGCCAATGGCATGGGCACTGCAGGGGCCCCCGAAAGAGGGCCCCTACAAGTATTTTACTGTCTGCTTGGCAGACAGTGAAATACGCGACGGGTGCAAATGCACCCGTCGCACCTTCCCACTCCGCCGGCTCGATTAGGAGCAGGCATCCTCGTGGGAAGGTCATTTTCCCCTGGGCTGGCGGGCGGCCTTTTGGCGGCCGCCCGCCAGCCCAGGGGAAAACTTGAAATACCCGCAGCGGTCTTTTGACCGCAGTGCGGTATTTTGGAGGGCGGAATTCTGGCGGGCGGCCTCCGCCGCCGGCCAGAATCAGAATGAGGGCCTTAGTTTGCAGTGATGATGAATTAGAAGGAGAAGAAAGAGAGGAATTCATAAAAGCTTTGAACCACTTTCCCAACATTTGTTCTTTAACCCTGGCCTCATTAACAAAGCCATCAAAATACTATCACAGAGCCATGTAAAATGGTCAGGCAAAGTACGTATAGATTATCTGAGGCTAGAAAGACCACAATAGAAGAAGAAGTGAAAATATGCTCAAATAGGAGGTCGCCGAAGCCTTTAATAGCAGCTGGATCTCTCCGGTAGTAATTGTTCCCAAACTGATGGTTCCATCTAGTTTTGCATACATTTCCGTGAGGTAAAAAAAAACAAAAAAAAACATTTAATATCTATTCCCTACCATGGATTGATGAAATGATAGAGAAATTGGGAGAAGCCAAATTCATTAGTGCTCTTGCTCTGTGTAAAGGATTAGTGTAAAGGGTACTGGCAAATTCCCCTCAGTCCCCGAGGTTAGGAAAAAAAAACTTTTTCCATGCTGGTGGCTTGTATCAGTTCACAGTGCTTCCATTTGACACTCATGGTGAAGCAGGCACGCTTCAGGGAATGATAAACTCTCTACTTCAACCGCATCTCAAGTATCCGGCTGTATACATTGATGATATTGTCATCTACTGCTCCACCTGGACAAAGCATATAGATCATGTTGCAGCAGTCCTTGATACTCTTCATCAAACAAACCTAGAAGTAAACACAAACAAAAGCTAATTAGTTAATAAAAATACCTGGGATACTTGTTGGTGCATGGGTATCAAAAACCTGAAGAAGAAAAGGTGTGAGCCATCTGAAATGTTCCATCCCCCAGAACAAAGAGATCTTAGAGCGTTTTTAAGCATCATTGAATACTACCGCCAGTTTATCTCTGGGATTTCCAAGCGGACATATCCACTTCCAGATGCCCTGAAAAAAGAGAGTAACCCAAATAAACATCTCAGTGACCCCAGTCCTGAAGTTCAACAAGATTTTATAACTTTAAAAGACTTTGGACTAGATGTAAAAAGAATTAGTGATTCACAAATTGTTTGCAAATGGATTTGCAACTCATAAAGTGGCTTTTTGTGATGGATAAAAGCAGTAAAAATAGTTTTCTGATGCAACTGTTTTGCAAATCGCTGTTTTTTGTGTGACCCAAGGTTATCAATCACAATTATAAGATCTATAACTGCAACTCGCAAACCTTAGGTTCACAGCTGTTGTAATTAGTGACTTGTCTCAAAAAGGTCAGATTTCACATGCAATTTATCACCGGTTCAAACAAGGTGGTAACTGTGTGCAAACTATAAAACCTGGCCCAAAATCTATCAGTAGTTTCCACAATGGCTGCATTTTATGTGATTGCGAAGAGGATGAGAATACTGGCTGCTCAGCAGAGGAGGAGGCAGAGACAGGAGAGGGTATTCACAGTCAAGCTGACCATTTCCCAACAAACTGAGGATGGGATTTTTGACAAATGCAGGCTCAGTGCTGCTGTAATATTGAGGATAATGGCACTTTTCAAGACATATCTAGAAAGCAGGACTCTTCACAGTGATTTTATCCCCACACCTGTTCCAGTCTTTACACCTTTTGGCCTCTGGCAGTTACCAGGATGTGACTGTTGTTGCTGGTGGGGTGTCTCAAAATATGTTTTCACATTTTTTTCCACGGATTTCAACATGCCATGCTTCGCTATACAAACCACTACAGATAGCGACCAAGAAATGCGCAGGAAATTTAAAACACATAAATAGGATTGTACAGGATAGCTAAATGTCCCCATGGCATAGGGTGTTTAGATGGAACATAGGTTACTATTGATCTTCCATCTTATCTTGAATATCTATTTAGAAACAGGAAAACACACATTCTCTCAAAATTGAAGTGGTGTGTGACTCAAACTATTTAATACCTGATAATGTGTCACAATGCCCAAGAAGCACCCATGGATCCCTCATGTTGAGGCACAATGTAATATACAGACAGCTGCAAAAAGCACTAATTGATGATGGCTATTTATTACATAATGAAATTAAATATCATACCACATATGTTTGTGGTAATCAAACGGAAAATTAAAGAAAGCTCACAGTTATATGTTTGTTTCAGGTGATGGTGCATAAACCATACATCCCTGGATCTTGATATCAGATCTATCCTCCACAACTCAAAATAAAAGGCGATGCAAGACAGCACATTATCACACCAAGGCTGTGACTGAGAGGACATTCAGGCTGCTGAAAACTTGATTCTGGTGCCTACATTAAGGTGATTGTGTCTTACAATATGCTCTGGATACTGCATGCAAGACAGTGGCACCATGTGCCATTCTACACAATATTGTGACCAGGAGAGGCCGACAGATAACTGTGTCAGACTCGGGTTTGGAGGATGCAGATCCTGAGCCACCTGTTTAGCAGCCAACAGAGGAGCATCGAGCAGTGGAAAGGAGGCTGTGACACGACATTTCCAACAATTACTTTTCAAGGTAAGTCATATGTGGATGTAAAAGTAAAATAAAATGTGCAATGCTTGTTTGATGCTTCAGAGTACAGTCACATTTATTGTCAGGTTTTGTTTAAATGTTTGAAACCACTTTTTAACCGTCACATGCAAATGCATAATGTCCACATTCAAAGTCGGTTACATCACTGAAAACACCAATGTACAGTACTGGTGGTACTTCACTAGTGCACCTTTCACTACTGCCCCTTTCACGCACTGCACCTTTCACGCACTGCACCTTTCACTGCTTCTTGCAGTTTCGTCCCAAATGGGTCGTGCCCACACGTGAGCCGCAGGAGTACAGCGGATGCTGCGTTGCAGTGAGTATGCATCTGTGGCAGGGATGCTGATGACGCTGGAGATTTCCTCACTCTCTTGAGGTTCAGCACCCACCCCACTAGCTAGTTGGGTAGTTTGTAGTGTCTCAGCTGCAGAGGTAATCGGCTCTAATCCCCTTGAGATGTCCCCACTAAAGTGGCCCATTTTTACCCGGACAGTAAGTATCCACGGGATACGGTTGAAGTGAGATGCCCAACCTCCCAACTGAATGGGTCACACCATCCATTTTCGCTGCAGTGCTTCTCTCTCTTCACCTTTGATTGGCGTTATCCTCTGCCATTTGTGGACATTATTTTCAATTTTTGCTTGTTTTTTAGCCAATTGACTAGCCTCATATTTGAACCCAAATACAATGCATTGCTGCATGTTCTGTAGATTTTTGTTCCATATTTTTATATGCTTATGTTGCAGACGCTGAATTTGCAACATGGAACCAGTAAGACCACCACACAACTGGGCATTTTCTGCTGTAGCTTCTGACAACAATGCTTGGCTGCCATGAGACATCGCACAGCAGTGACTGTAAGCATGCAATGGGACACAATGCTATCGTGGCCTCACAACTGCCTGGAGGCTTGGACTATGAGACTTTGGGTCATCATCCACTGGTGGTACCTGTGGGAAGTATGAAGCACTCATAGTGTGGCCATGAGGTGTGGTTGTCCGACTGTCTCTTTCTATAGGATCTTCCATCACCAAGTGTGAGTCATCCTCCACCATCATTGTCTTCCTCAGGTTGAACTGTTTCAAAATTAACTTACAATCAAACTGAGGTGGGCATTACAACATTGGCGGTAAAAGCCACTTACTGCCGTGCAGAAGACCGCCAACACACCGCCGCGGCCGCGGAATTCCGCCACAGCTATTATGACCCACATTTCAGAATCCGCCAAACTTCAGACACCCACACAAGTCCGCCACACCAAAGATCAGTGATAAACTGGTGATGACAAAACTGACACCGTCATGCCAACAGAAATACACCCACACTATCACGACACACAAATCCACGCAGTGGTCTTTCAACCGCAGTATTCCATTGGCGGTACACACCGCCGCGCTCAAAATACACACACATTTACAAAAAACAGCCACATTGGACAATTCAAAATACACACACCTGATACACATACACACACCACTCCCACACACCCAATATAATATAAAACACACACCCACAACACCCACAAACCCCCACAACAAAAAATTCCAAAAGAAGGCCAGAGAGAGAGCACCAGCAAGAACAACAGCATCCACAGGCACACAACACCATCACCCACAGAACCTCCACGCACCTCACACAACACACCACTACATATCAGCACACATATCACCACACACTCCACCCCACACATCACCTACACCACCCCATGGCACGGCAAAGACACCCCAGGTTCTCGGAGGAGGAGCTCAGGGTCATGGTGGAGGAAATCATCCGGGTAGAGCCACAGCTATTCGGAGCACAGGTGCAGCACACCTCAATTGCAAGGAAGATGGAGCTATGGTGAAGAATAGTGGACAGGGTCAACGCAGTGGGACAGCACCCAAGAAATTGAAAGGACATCAGGAAGCGGTGGAACGACTTACGGGGGAAGGTGCGTTCCGTGATCTCAAGACACCACCAGGCGGTTCAGCGGACTGGCGGCGGACCCCCTCCTCCTCCCCCACAACTAACAACATGGGAGGAGCAGGTCTTGGAGATTCTGCATTCTGAGGGTCTCGCAGGAGTAGGTGGAGGAATGGACTCTGGTAAGTCAAACCTTAACTATTACAACCCCCACCCTACCTGCATGCTATCACATACCCCCACCCTCACCCCCAGGACCCCAACTCCTCACATATGTCCCAACATCACAAACCACCCATCCAAACACCAAGCCCTGCATGCAACAACAAAGCATGGACACCCATCACTAAAGCATGCCCACTGCACATACCCATACAACCCCCTAAACCATCCTCACACAAGGTCATACACAGGAATGCAAGCACTGGGGTACACGGCCACCCTCCCATTGCACACCATGACACACACAGATGTAATAACCATCCTTTTATACCCCTGCAGGACCCCTACCCAATGTCACCGAACAGGAGGGTCCACACATGTCCACGCCACCAACAGAAGAGGCCCACAGTGATGACAGCACCTCTGTCCAACTGAATCTAGATGACCAGCCCGGCCCATCGGGGTCCTCGGGACAGTCGGTTCCCATCACCCAGTCACAGGCCACTACAGACCTTCCACCCCATTGTGGAAAAGAGTCTGAGGCATTCTGGGCCTCTTTCTATAGGTTGCATCTGGTTACCGCCTGGTTTCACTTAGTGGTATTTTGCATGTGCAAAAGGCCATTCTGCGAAAAATCGCAATTTGTGATTTGTTGGTGCATCGAATTGCGACTTGGTTTTGCGTGTCGCATTTTGCTTCTTGATTCATTCATTGCGATTCAGTATTTGATGTTGCAAATTGCGAGACGCAGAATGCGACACGTAAAACCAGGTCGCAACGCAAAAATCGCTATTTTTGCGATTTCTTATTTTTGGTCTGTGAATGCCTTTCATGCATTGCAGACCATGCTTTTGCATTCGCAAACGGCCAAATTTAGTGATTCGCACCGTTTGCAAATGCAATTCCGTTTGATACATCTGGCCCAAAGTGTCTAAGAGGATAGGGTGTCATAGAAGATAGAGTGTGAAATCAATCAATCAATCAATCACTGCATTTGTAAAGCGCGCTACATACCCGCGAGGGTCTCAAGGCGCTGGGGAGGAGGGGGTGCTACTGGTCGAAGAGCCAGTTCTTGAGGAGTCTTCTGAAGGCCAGCAGCTCCTGGGTCTGTCGTAGGATGGTGGGAAGAGTGTTCCAGGTCTTGCTGGCGAGGTAGGATGGATCTGCCGCCAGCGGTGTTTTTTCGGATGCAGAGGACTGTGGCGAGGGCGAGGTTGGCTGAGCAGAGGCTTCAGGTGGGGTGTGGAAGCTGAGTCGGTTGTTGAGGTACGTGGGTCCGGTGTTGTGCAGTGCTTTGTGTGCGTGGATCAGGAGCTTGAAGGTGATCCTTTTGTTGACGGGGAGCCAGTGCAGGCCTCTCAGGTGGAGTGTGATGTGGCTGCGGCGGGGGACATCGAGGATGAGTCGGGCCGAGGCGTTCTGGATGCGTTGGAGTCGTCTTAGGAGCTTGTTTGTAGTTCCTTAGTAGAGGGCGTTCCCGTAGTCGAGTCTGTTGGTGATGAGGGCCTGGGTAACAGTTTTTCTCGTGTCGAGGAGGATCCATTTGAAGATCCTGCGGAGCATACGGAGGGTGTTGAAGCAGGACGCGGAGACGGTGTTGACTTGCCTGGTCATGGAGAGAGTGGAGTCGAGGATGATCCCCAGGTTGCGTGCTTAGTCCGTGGGTTCCGGGGCTGTGCCTAGTGACATGGGCCACCAAGAGTTGTCCCAGGCTGATGGGGTGGGTCCGAGAATGAGGACCTCCGTCTTGTCTGAGTTCAGCTTCAGTCTGCTGTCCTTCATCCAGTCGGCTACGGCCTTCATTCCTCGGTGGAGGTTAGCTTTGGCGGTGTGGGAATCTTCGGTGAGGGATATGATCAGCTGGGTGTTGTCGGCATAGGAGATGATGCTGAGGTTGTGTTGTTGTGCGACGTGGGCGAGGGGGGTCATGTAGATAATGAACAATGTCAGGCTGAGGGAGGATCCCGGTGGGACGCCGCAGATGATCTCGGTGGTTTTGGAACAGAAGGGTGGGAGGCGGACGCTCTGGGTTCTGCCGGAGAGGAAGGATGTGGTCCAGGCCAGGGCCTTCTCTTGGATACCGGCGTCATGGAGGTGTGCTGATAGGGTGCGGTGGCAGACCCTGTCAAAGGCTGCTGATAGGTCCAGGAGGACGAGGGCGGCTGTTTCTCCTTTGTCCATCAGGGTCCGGATGTCATCAGTGGCGGCGATGAGGGCGGTCTCTTTGCTGTGGTTACTGCGAAAACCAGATTGGGAAGGGTCCAGGATGTTGGCAACTTCGAGGTAGCGGGTCAGCTGTTTGTTGACAATCTTCTCGGTCACTTTTGCCGGGAAAGGGAGCAGGGAAATGGGCCGAAAGTTCTTGAGGTCCTTGGGGTCCGTCTTGGGCTTCTTCAGAAGGGCGTTGATCTCGGCGTGCTTCCAGCTTTCTGGGAAGGTCGCTGTCTCGAAGGAGCAGTTGATTGTTTTCCGGAGGTGGGGCGCGATGGCTGCGCTGGCTTTGTTGAAGATGTGGTGAGGGCAGGGGTCTGATGGGGATCCGGAGTGGATGGAGTTCATGGTTTTGATGGTGTCTTCGTCGCTGACGCAGGACCAGACGGTCAGGCGACTGGAGCGAGTGGTAGTCGCAGGGGTGGTGGACTCGGTGGTGGGTGAGTGGGGGTCAGGGTTGAAGCTGTTGTGGATGTCGGTGATCTTGCGGTGGAAGAAGGTGGCCAGGGAGTCGCACAGGTCTTGAGATGGCGGGATGTCGTTGGTGATGGAGCTGGGATTGGAGAGTTCTTTCACGATGCTGAAGAGCTCTTTGGTGTTATGTGCGTTGTTGTCTAGGCGGTCCTTGAAGGCGGTCTTCTTGGCGGTCCTGATGAGTTGGTGGTGTCTGCGGGTGGCGCTCTTGAGGGCTGTGTGGTTGTCTGGTGTTCGGTCGTGGAGCCATTTCTTCTCCAGCTTCCAACAGGTGTGCTTGGAGATCCGGAGGTCCTCGGTGAACCAGGCGGCTTTCTTGTTGGTGTGGTTGGTTGTAGAGTTCTTGAGAGGGGCGAGGGAGTTGGTGCAGTCATTGACCCACTGTGTGAGGTTGGTTGCGGCGGTGTCTGGGTCGGTGGGGTCGGTGGGTGGTCTCAGGACGAGGGCGGTAGTCAGTTGGTCCTCGGTGACCTTGCCCCAGCAGCGGCGTGGTAGCTGTTGGGTGCGGTGGTGTGTGGTGGGTTTCCTGAAGTTGAAGTGGACGCATCTGTGGTCGGTCCAGTGTGGTTCGGTGGTGTGGTTGAAGGAGACGTGGGGGCTTGCGGAGAAGATGGGGTCGAGCGTGTCGATGAGCAAGCATGAAAGAGGACAGAGTGTCAAAGAGGATAGAATGTCAAAGAGGATAGAGTGTCTAAGGTAAGAGTGTCAAAGAGGATAGAGTGTCATCGAGGACACAGTGTCATAGAGGACAGAGTGTGAAAGAGGGCAGAGTGTGAAAGAAGACAGAGTGTCAAAGAGTACAGAGTGCCAAAGAGGATAGAGTGACAACAAGGTAAGAGTGTCAGAGAGGACAGAGTGTGAAAGATGACAGAGTGCGAAAGAGGATAGACTGTCAAAGAGGATAGAGTGCCATAGAGGACAGAGTGTCAAAGAGGACAGAGTGTCATAAAGGACAGAGTGTGAAAGAGGATAGAGTGTGAAAGAGGATAGAGTGTCATAGAGGACAGAGTGTGAAAGAGGATAGAGTGTCAACAAGGTAAGAGTGTCAGAGAGGAACGAGTGTCAAAGAGGATAGAGTGTCAAAGAGGTAAGACAGTCAAAGAGAATAGAGCGTTAAAAGGAGGGTAGAACCTAAGAAACAGATGGTATTATAAATAGGGCTCAGGGAGGATAGAGTGTTAAAGAGGAAAGAGGATAGAGTGTCATAAATAACAGAGTGTCAAAGAGGATAGAATGTCAAAGGTAAGAGTGTCAAAGAGGACAGAGTGTCATAGAGGACAGAGTGTCAAAGAGGATAGAGTGTCAATGAGGTAAGAACGTCAGAGAGGAAAGAGTGTCAAAGAGGTAAGACTGTCAAAGAGAATAGAGTGTCAATGAGGTAAGAGTGCCAAAGAGGACAGAGTGTTAAAAGGAGGGAACAACCTAATAAACAGATGGTGTTATAGATAGGGCTCAAATAGGATAGAGTGTTAAAAAGGAAAGAGGATAGCGTGTCAAAGAGCATAGGGTGTCAAAGGTAGGAGTGTAAAAGAGGATAGAGTGTCTAAGGTAAGAGAGTCAAAGTGGATAGCGTGTAAAGAGGATACAGTGTCAAAGGTAAGAGTGTCGAAGAGGATAGAGTGTCAAAGTGAATAGAGTGTCAAAGAGGATAGAGTGTCAAAGAGGATAGAGTGTCTAAGGTAAGAGTATCAAAGTGGATAGAGTGTCAAAGAGGATAGAGAGTCTAAGGTAAGAGTGTCAAAGTGGATAGAGTGTCAAAGAGGATACAGTGTCAAAGGTAATAGTGTCAAAGAGAATACAGTGTGAAAGAGGATAGAGTGTCAACGAGGGAAGAGTGTCAAAAGGAAGATATAGCCTACGAAACAGATGGTTTTATAGACAGGGCTCCGGCTTTATGGTATTTATTTCTTTGACATTTCGGTCTGTATTTATCCATATTTATTTCTTTGTTAATTGTATCTTCATTTATTTTAGGTTTTGCGAAAAAATGAAGTTGAAAGTAGTATTTTTCATTATATATTTAACCTGAAAGGTACATTATTATTAGAATGTCTACCAGTTTTCAATGATATTAAGACCTGTAAATGATAAAACAATACATTTTAAGAAATTGTGAAACTTTTAGTATCAATGGTATGCATACATACTGCTCTTTAAGCTTCATTATTAAAATGCATTTATTTATGAACCTACTTACCTATAAATCCACACACCTATTGTCCTGACAGTCATGAGTGGCTTTATTTAGAATTACTCAGAAAAGATCCTGATTTTCGTTTTTATCCACATTTAAAAATAAATACAGACTGGAAAATAAATGATTTTATGTCTGTATTTATCTCTTAAAAACAGTAAACCAGGGAGCCCTAATTACAGACCAGGAAGGCGGAGGTGAGAATGGGGGTACTGCTTGGTGCTATGTGAAAGAGTTACACAATCTGTATCACACATGTATGTACAACATGTTTTTAAAGAAGGACACTTAATCCTTGATGAATGTGGGAACTCTTTGTCTCAAGGAGCTGGACAGACTTAGGAAGGCTTTTGGCATCCATTCATTTAATCTTTCCAACACTAGGGGACTCTTCACAGACTCAAAGCAGCCACCAGAGAGGAAGGGTCCTTGCTAAGGGGATGTCTTCCCTTCAGTACATTCAAGAAAGCAGTTACTATGATAGTTCCTCAGCTCCAGAACCAGGACCTGGTCCATGCAAGGAGCTACAAGGGCTTTTAAGTGTTGATAACTTTGGCCAGAACTGGTGTCTTTCACTCATCCTATGCTGGTTTCTCCATATTGACATTGTTTGCTTGGCTTGGTTCTTTCAGGGCCAAGTGGGTAAGCCCAGTGAGGGCTCAGAGGGCATTTGTGATTGAGTCATAGACGTTTGTAGGGTTCCTTGGGAACGCCTGAGGTTTTCAATCGATTTTTGTCAGAGGAAGGAATCTCCTGGGATCCATTAATTTGGTTTAGTTACAGATAGTCCAGGTCATTTTTGGAACTGGTGTCTGGACCAACAGTTTCAACCTGTACGTACAACTCCAGTAGTGGTGGTGAACTCTCTTGTTCGTTTGAAGGAGACAAAGAGGTCTTTAGGACTCTTAGTTGTAAAGCTAAGACATCTACAGTGCTGGTGCTTCATGGGTTGGTTCATGGTTTGAAAAGCCCTCGGTGCATCAGCATTAAGGTTAGCGCAGACCACGGTATGGGGTGCTGCAGGATGTGAGTAACACTCTTAGTTCACAGGTTCAGTCAGTGCCGACATTAGTGAGGTTGACACCCTGTGCAACAATGTCTGTTCGTCCCCTTCCCAATGACCCTCTTCGCCGTGGATTCCCTCGTTACCACCCTTTAACAGCGCTCCTCAAGTCTCCATTACATTCTCCCTCAGATACATTTAATTACGTTTTATAGCACCCGTCATACCAGTGTAGGCTGTCAGAGCACCCTACATCACACACACATTACACAGAGACAATCAATCCCACATGTGTACATCAGTGTGGAGGAAATATTACATCAGACAGGTGTAGGAGTCAGATCATACACTCTGTTGGCTGTATAGTTTAAGAGTTCTTTTTCTAGAGATGCACAAACTCAGAACGCCATGGTTGGGTGTTCTCTTTATTAATAAGACTTGATTTCTACTGAAATGAACTCTTTTTGCAACATTAGTATAATGAAAGACTGGGGAAAAATCATGACACTCTAACTTATACCTTGCAGTTTGAATGCAGCTCTTTCATGACAGCCGATTACTCGCTGTTCCACATGAGGTTTTATCTATAAACTGCAAGAATCCCTGTGACAAAAGCAGTAACCCACTGGCCTATTTACATTATATGCACTTTGTTGTCTGCATGCAGACATTTTTTGCAGCAGGCACATTAACCCTCTGACCTACCTTATGATAAGTCAAAGCTTCCACCAGACAAAACTCTGATCTTCTCCAGGAAGAACGTTAATTACCAGACTTATCTTGAAATCTTTATTGTTGCCTGAAAACTGCTGGAAGCAAGGAACACAACAGCAGGTGCTGTAAAACCTATAATATTCTTGTAAACACTGCACCCCTCCTGAAGTCAGCACCCTGTGCAGTGCCACCAGTCGCACGCCCTAGGCCTCAGGCCAGGGGCCCACCGTCTGCACAGTGTACTGATCTGAGGGAGCCCCTAGAGCTTGGGGGAGCCTTCACACCGTGGGGCTGGCGGGGGCTTAATGTTACACCACTGGGGTGAGTCTGTGTTTCTCACTATTTCTAATGAACCGCCATATTGTTTCAAAGTGTTAATCTTTTCCCGCGCAGCCCCCACCCGCTGCTCTCCTCCCACCACCCGTGCAGACCCGCCCCTGCATCAGTTTGCACTGTGCTCGTTCTCTCAGTTTGAGGCCCCCCGTGCTCCCCCACCTCAGTGGTATTTCTCTCAAGCACTTGTGGGTTTCCACTCAGCCATGCTCTGCGTTGTTTTTGCTGTAACTGCATTTTCTTTTCTGTGGGAAAGACACTCTAATTGCTATAAAACTCTCAGCAGGTGAGGAGGCAGCAATGTCTCAGTTGTTCTGTGTTTCACAAAGCTCCTGCCACTTACAAAGTTCTAGCAGGAATCTTCTGTGGAGTTAGAGGCTTCTAAACAACAACATCCTCACGACTCGCCTAATTAGAGACATAAAGGGGGGAAAGGGATCTTTTGTGGAGCTGAAATCAGAGGAAGCCTCTGGCAGTAACTGCCCCCTCCACAGGGAGTGGCTCAGTGCTGACTGAGCCTGGAGACTAATGAGTCTGGAAGAAGTCACCAGAAAACTGAAGACTGCAGAACAACTCCACAAATTCACAACAATCTGCTGTCCCTTTAGTCCAATGAAGATCTGCAGTAATGAGGTGTCCTACCTGCCCGCGCGGCGGTGCCTGCCCCCCCCACACTGCACCGCCACCTGAATTCATCACCTGAGAAGGATCCGCCTGGGCTGTTAGCAGGAGCTCACAAACGCTGCCCATGGCGGAAATCACTCCAAGACAATCAAGCCTGGTTCTTAGATGTGTGTCTGGGTATCCCTGGCTGCCTCCGCTGGGGTATTAGAGGCGCGTGGTGTGGGCGTGAAGGGAGCCATGAAATCAAGAAGCCAATCCTTTGTGGAGTCTCAATTTAAAGTGTTTTTATCCTTCCATTTTTCCATGTGTGACTCAGTCTCAGGGCTTCCTGCCAGAGGGGCTTCCACACAGGTTCTTGCTGCTCAGAGCAGCTCTGGGCTCCAGTTCTGCATCTCTGCAATGTTTCCGCTGCTTATCCTAACTGTAAGGAGGTGGAGGAGGTGGTGTCCTCTTGAATTCAGTTAAAAACTTTTCAAAGCACTTGCTGAAAGGGACAGACCGTCTTTACTAGATTTGGTTCAAAGTAGATAAAGGTACGAAAGGGGGAAGATTTAGTAGAGGGCGTTGGTGGTGACTCATGGCAGCCTGAGCTCGTGCCCCACCAAGGCCTGGATCACGTGGGCAAGCACTGAGCTCGTGCCCCACCAAGGCCTGGATCACGTGGGCAAGCACTGAGCTTGTGCCCCACCAAGGTCTGGACCACATGGGCAAGCACTGAGCTCCTGCCCCACCAAGGCCTGGATCACGTGGGCAAGCACTGAGCTCGTGCCCCTACCAAGGCCTGGATCACGTGGGCAAGCACTGAGCTCGTGCCCCACCATGGTCTGGATCACGTGGGCAAGCACTGAGCTCGTGCCCCACCAAGGACTGGATCACGTGGGCAAGCACTGAGCTCGTGCCCCCTCCAAGGTCTGGATCACGTGGGCAAGCACTGAGCTCGTGCCCTGTCTGGATCACATGGGCAAGCACTGAGCTCGTGCCCCACCAAGGTCTGGATCACGTGGGCATGCACTGAGCTCGTGCCCCCTTCAAGGTCTGGACCACATGGGCAAGCACTGAGCTCGTGCCCCACCAAGGTCTGGACCACGTGGGCAAGCACTGAGCTCGTGCCCCTCCAAGGCCTGGATCACGTGGGCAAGCACTGAGCTCGTGCCCCACCAAGGTCTGGATCACGTGGGCAAGCACTGAGCTCGTGCCCCACCAAGGACTGGATCACGTGGGCAAGCACTGAGCTCGTGCCCTGTCTGGATCACATGGGCAAGCACTGAGCTCGTGCCCCACCAAGGTCTGGATCACGTGGGCAAGCACTGAGCTCGTGCCCTGTCTGGATCACATGGGCAAGCACTGAGCTCATGCCCCACCAAGGTCTGGATCACGTGGGCATGCACTGAGCTCGTGCCCCACCAAGGTCTGGACCACGTGGGCAAGCACTGAGCTCGTGCCCCTCCAAGGCCTGTATCACATGGGCAAGCACTGAGCTCGTGCCCCACCAAGGCCTGGATCATGTGGGCAAGCACTGAGCTCGTGCCCCCTTCAAGGTCTGGACCACGTGGGCAAGCACTGAGCTCGTGCCCTGTCTGGATCACATGGGCAAGCACTGAGCTCGTGCCCCACCAAGGTCTGGATCACGTGGGCATGCACTGAGCTCGTGCCCCACCAAGGTCTGGACCACGTGGGCAAGCACTGAGCTCGTGCCCCTCCAAGGCCTGTATCACATGGGCAAGCACTGAGCTCGTGCCCCACCAAGGCCTGGATCATGTGGGCAAGCAATGAGCTCGTGCCCCACCAAGGTCTGGATCACGTGGGCATGCACTGAGCTCGTGCCCCCTTCAAGGTCTGGACCACGTGGGCAAGCACTGAGCTCGTGCCCCACCAAGGCCTGGATCATGTGGGCAAGCACTGAGCTCGTGCCCCTCCAAGGTCTGGATCACGTGGGCAAGCACTGAGTTCGTGCCACACCAAGGTCCGGATCACATGGGCAAGCACTGAGCTCGTGCCCCTCCAAGGTCTGGAACACGTGGGCAAGCACTGAGATCGTGCCCCACCACATCACGTGGGCAAGCCCTGAGCTCGTGCCCGGTCTGGATCACGTGGGCAAGCACTGAGCTCGTGCCCGGTCTGGACCACATGGGCAAGCACTGAGCTCCTGCCCCACCAAGGTCTGGATCACGTGGGCAAGCACTGAGCTCGTGCCCCACCAAGGCCTGGATCACGTGGGCAAGCACTGAGCTCGTGCCCCACCAAGGTCTGGACCAAATGGGCAAGCACTGAGCTCGTGCCCCACCAAGGTCTGGACCAAATGGGCAAGCACTGAGCTCGTGCCCCACCAAGGTCTGGACCACATGGGCAAGCAGTGAGCTCGTGCCCCACCAAGGTCTGGACCACATGGGCAAGCACTGAGCTCGTGCCCCAACAAGGTCTGGATCACGCGGGCAAGCCCTGAGCTCGTGCCCGGTCTGGATCACATGGGCAAGCCCTGAGCTCGTGCCCGGTCTGGATCACGTGGGCAAGCACTGAGCTCGTGCCCGGTCTGGATCACATGGGCAAGCCCTGAGCTCGTGCCCCTCCAAGGTCTGGATCACGCGGGCAAGCCCTGAGCCCGTGCCTGGTCTGGATCACATGGGCAAGCCCTGAGCTCGTGCCCGGTCTGGATCACATGGGCAAGCCCTGAGCTCGTGCCCCTCCAAGGTCAGGATCACGCGGGCAAGCCCTGAGCTCGTGCCCGGTCTGGATCACATGGGCAAGCCCTGAGCTCGTGCCCGGTCTGGATCACGTGGGCAAGCACTGAGCTCGTGCCCGGTCTGGATCACATGGGCAAGCCCTGAGCTCGTGCCCCTCCAAGGTGTGGATCACGCGGGCAAGCCCTGAGCCCGTGCCTGGTCTGGATCACATGGGCAAGCCCTGAGCTCGTGCCCCTCCAAGGTGTGGATCACGCGGGCAAGCCCTGAGCCCGTGCCTGGTCTGGATCACATGGGCAAGCCCTGAGCTCGTGCCCGGTCAGGATCACCTGGGCAAGCACCCATGCACTCAGATCCTCCTCGAGGAGGTTGGCAGGTGTGTGTCTGACTGAGGATAGCTCCTCGGCTGGTAGTTAGACACTGTCCTGGTAGTTTACAGCACTAAGAAGCCTCTTCAATGCAATATAAATTAAGGAATTAATGCAAAGGGGAGCGCTTTCTAAATGTCACAAACTATTCCGCTTTTTTCTTTACGGAATATCAATTTTTCGGCTTGAAATCGGGCCTGCATTGATTTAAATGTACAGCACTATACATGCTGTCACGAATGATTCGGTGCATGCAACATGCATGAAAGTAGCATATATGTCATCAATGTAATAGGGCTATGCTCTAAAATTCAACTGGCTCCCAAACTGGTCAGCAGGGCCTAGAACTATTCATGCAGCTGGAACATTAGTTAAACAACTGAAGCCCGATCACGAACTGCACTTTGTAGTACGGAAAGTCGTACTATGGCTGCGATGCTTGCACAGGACACACTGCTGGTCACAAACCTATGAGGGTCACTCTCCAGCTCTCCTGCCTTCTCCCAGAGGAGATCTCACGCATTCACGCTGACTATCTAATAGTAAATGTGGGGGGGGGGGGCAAGAGGCGTTGTGAGGAAAGGGGGGATGTGCACCACCAAATGTGCAGTGCAGAGGGCTGAGGGGTGGTTCATGGGCGACAAGACGCAGTAAGGAGGGGTCGGGAGGCACCACAACAAGAGAAAGTCCATTGATATTTGCAAACTAGACTTTTGTTCAAGTTCTTTTCATTTTATCAAGTATGCATTGGCTGCACATACAGCAAACAAAACCAGTTCGCATTTGTGCACCAAAATGGACAATTCTAACAGCCGTACTCATTGGAGAGCACCAAACAACATCAGAACAGACGAGGTAACGAAAAACACAGAAGCACTCCTCCGGATACCAAGAGTAGAGCACAGCAAACACAGCATCATCCTGTCCAAGGATGCTGGGGTAACCAGACTGCACAGGGAGATCAGTCTCCACCCCAAGTAAGAAGGTAGGAGATGTCTTCCTAGAGAGGGGGACCCCAAGGCCCAGGGGTGGGGAGCATTGGATGGAGCCGCCTGCTCCCATGTGGGCTTACCAGTGTGCAGAAGAGGAGAGAGGGCACCCCCTGGGTCCAAGAGGGACAGGCACGGGATCCAGATGGATTCAAAGATGTGCAGCTGCTCATCATCTTCATAGATCAACCATTCATGAGTGGGCATCATTGCCATGGCCTCGCAACCGTCCTCCAAGGTCGAGGGCACAGATAATTGCCATAAGCGGATGGCGCACAATTCAGCCAGAGCTGCGGCATCCCACGGCTGTTTGTTGTTGTCCACAGTAGGGCCTGGTGGAATAAGATGGAGACAGTGCTTAATTTGAGCCGGTGTTTGCCGGTAGGGAACACTGTTACTTATTTTTGGGAGCCAGGACTTATCGATCTGCATAACATTAGACATTTAACAAGAGCAAGAGACAGAAAATAAAATTACAAAAATTAAAAAACAAGCGGAAAGACGGAGGAAAAGAAAGACATGAAAACAGTCTCAAAGAAGAAAGCAGCAGCTTGTGGAAGTGACATAAAGACGAATGTGAGGGGATAGGGGGTCTGTTAATGGATTAAAGATGACTGAGGGGGTTAGAAATACACAGCTTTGGAATTCCGTGCACGCACACCAGAGCTTTGGGCACCGGCATTATTCCATTCACAAATTAAGCACTGGATGGAGGACAACCAACTCGACTGAGGGGTCGGGGATGACATCGCTGGATGGAAGGAGTGAGTTCCAACGCCCTTCCAATCAGTCTGGCTGAGATCACAAGACCACAGAATGTGAATAATGCTGCCTTCTGGGTTGTGGGGTGTCCAGCGTTCGCCAGAGCGCGCCATGGCAGCACGGAGGAGCCTGCATGGGACCCAATGCTAGCCATGGATTATATTCAAATAACTGAATTTCAGTTATAACTCTCAGAGAAAATGATCAAGTGGGCTTGGAGAGAGAACTGAGGGGCTTATTTACAACATTCCGGCACAGGGCAGCGCCACAAGGCTTCTCGCTGCGCTGCCGTGTGTCAAGAGTAAAGGGCAGGAATGCGCCGAATGTCCTCTCCCCCTGCGCTGGTGCAGAATTGGCTGCCTAGCACAACGCAGGCATCCGTGCTTCATGGTACAAGGGTGTCCGCAGAGTGGGATGCTTGGTTTTGTGCAAGAAGAGACACTTCCTGCACAAAAACAATCAATGGAGGCATTTTCATCCTTCCATGTGTTCTGCAGAATGAAAAATCACCTTTGACGCATCCCCAGGTTTACAAATCATTGTAAATTTGGGAATGCGTCGAAATCCATGGATGCTGCGTGGGGGCGCCCACACAAGATCAGGGCCCGCCTCCAAGCAGTAGGTTTAGCAGGGCTGCTAGGTGGCTCTGGAGATTAAGGCATAGCCATGCACAGCACAGTCTGTGGAGGCCTCTATAAGCAGGCCGAGACTTGTTGGGTGTGGCCGCAGCCACCGCATGGTGGAGGCGTGAGGAGCAGGTCAGCTGCACTGGCTTTTGTGTGTTATTCACAGCCATTGGGCCTCACTTCACGTCCCAGCAGTCTTCCTCCCAGCAATGTGTGGCATTGACTAGTGGAGATAGGAGACTCCGCTTTCACCTGCGGAGGATTCTCAGTTGTGGGGTAGTCGTCCCACAGTTGCGTGAGACTGAGCCACCCCAAGGACACATGAATAGGAGGCCCAGGGGAGCAATGCTAAGCGGGAGCCTCAGAAGGGTTGGCACCTAGCTCCGCCTCTGTCATCTACACCTTTGCCTATTTTCTTGAGGTGAAGGATGTTTATCTTAGTGGTATGAATTGGAATTCTCAGGTTCCCATCAGTTCAGTATCCTCCAGGTAAATGTTTAGGAAGAGTGTAGAATTAAAGTTGCACTTCAGACTTCCAGCAGCTGTCCAGGAGAGTCACCTTGATGGGATGTGTAGGAGACGGTTGCAAGTCTGATCATTTTGCACATGCAGTTATCTGAAAATAATTCCCAAGCTTCCAGACAACACACCCAAGTGTGTGAAGTGAAAGGCTGAATCAGGACATCTTTCTTCTTCAAAATGATTCTTCTCTGATTTTGAAATCTTCAGAGGTCAGGAGTAAAGGCAGTAATGGAAGGGGCTCTAGGACACACATGGTTGTCAACTGGTCAATGGAGGCCATGTTTTCTCTTTGTTTCGGATATTCTGGTCCGGCTGTTTAGGCCATGCCCCAACTTACAGGGACTGAACTTTTTAGGCTACACACCCTTCAGGTGCAAAACACAGGGTCTCATTTACAAGAATTAACGCATTGCTGTTTTGGGGCAGCGTTGTGTTAAAATTTCTTGTGCTGTGTCAATACAGGTTTCGACAACATGGATTCGTCATATTTACAATAAGAAGAATCAAGGTTTAAGGACCCAAGGGTGCATCAGAAATGTTGGCTCAACAGTGGGAACTATGCTGCAATGCATCAGCCTAAAAAATTGCTGAAGTTGGCCTTAGAACCGATGCATCTTCAGTAATGCATCAAAACTCAGAGGCAATGCATCAGTTCTGACTGACACAAGTAGCATATTGTGTGGGGACGAATGTAAAAGACAGTAAAATGGTAGAATAGCTCCTTGTACACTCTTACATGGGTCCTGGGTGTAGAGTAAGCAGTGTGGTATGTGTCTCATTACAGTGGGCATAGTCTACTTATGTATATGTAGAGACCTGAATAGGTGTGGCATGCTGAGTGGCAGTGTAATGTCAGTGCATGCATGTACATGTTGTAGTGTTAAGTGTATTACCTACCTTAGGAGTGGCTTACCTGTTGTGAATTGGAGTACACTTGGCTGGACTTGGTGACCCATTCCTGACAATCCAGGTCTGTCCCTTACATGGAGCACCCAAGGTCACATCCCCTTGGTGCACTGGATGATGATGTCACATGTGCCATGGTCCCAGGTGGGCCAAGCGGTCCTACAACATGATTATCGCAGCTGTAGACCCACTAGTAGTCGAGGGTATGTAATTTAATAACTTATTCCAGGGTGTAAAGTGACTTCAGATGGTCAGAGCCCTATTGAAAAGACGCTGCATCCTTTTGTACACCTGGGTTGAAGAGCTCTAGGAATTTTGACGCATTCCAGAATTAGTGCAACGCATCTCAAAGATGCATCACGCCTTGAAAACATGTAAATATCACTGTGTCACTTATCAGTGGGTTGTTACTAGGGAACGCCTACCCTGCATACATCATAAACTGTGTGGTGCAGACCGTTCCAGCGCAGGTATTTTTTCACGCAGGCCTGGAAATACGGACACCTTGGGCCTAATGCAGCATATTGTAAATATGGGGCAATATGGAGCAGAGAATGTGACACCCATGCGTGAAAAAAAATGATGCACCAGTGGTGAAAGCTCCCTGTAAGGAAGCCCCACAGTTTTCTTGACACTGAAGGCACTGCCTGCGCTCAAGAGCACATTCAATCTTCCAAGTCCAACCAATGGCCTCTCTGCTGATGCTGGTCCCATCCAGGTGAGCAGTACGGGGGTCCGACCCCAGGAAACTGACAACCCACATGTGTCTTTCAAAGCATAGGATATTTTACAACAAACGACAGGCTATCTAGGTAAACATTGATGAAGGTCCCATCTAACAGGCATCTTACTCTTTTTACATATGTTTCAGAATGTCACATCTTAAATCAAGTCTGAAGTCCCTCCCAAGCCATCACGAAGCTTCTGGTGATGGGAGATTAAAGAGAGATGTGGTTATGGAAGCAGGAGCTGAATTAAGCGCCAGTTACACTGGGTCTGAAGAAGGGCATTGGACTGACCAGAAACATCGGCTCTAGGTCAGGAGTAGAAGTCATCACTCACTGTGTACACTGTCCGTCCGCTCGCGGGAAGTGCTAGCACTTTGGAAAGCTTTGCAGCGACACTTACACCTGGTTGGCCCCCTCTGCAGTCTCCAACCCTCCCCGGGCATAGTAACACTTGTGATGAACCGAAGACAGAGGGGGATGAAACACAACCCTTCACACAGGGGCATTTCATACTCAGGAGCCCGCCGAGTGGGTCACCCTCAAAGACAGCGTTCTGCAAGAGAAGTCGAGATTTCTGACGAACCCACCACACACGGTAACGAGTCCTGGCTCTAATGAGTGTAAACCTGGGATATGAAACTTACAAACTTCTACGGATGGGGAAAAGACGAGGGTGATGGGGGTAGGGGGCACGGGACGGGGACACAGCGGGGGTGATGTCACTGGCCTGAGATGAGAGTGAAACCTACCTGGGAGTGCATCTGCTTCCATAACGTTGCGCGTTCATACCACATCTTCGAAAATATGCACACATTAGAAAATCCACACTATTTTACACGATGTGGGTTTTTCGCAAACAACTGATGGAAGCTTTATCTACGCTTAGGAAACAAGAGAAATATTATATATTACGCAAGTGTGAAACCTGCGGTGGAAGGGAATGCTTGCACTCAGTACTTTTCCAAGACTAAAATTAGGCAATTCAGAGGTTAACTTTTTTCAAAATACATTCTCCATATCTCTTTTTTCAACTACCAGTCCTTTTTGTCATTTCAGATGACCTCCATTTTCCAATCGAAGGCTCAGATTTAGGAAAAGTGACGGTTCATGCCCTGAAGCTCCATTTTCCTTGCGCCCCACTATGCCCCCTAATGCCACCATGTGTGCACCTATTTAAGATTCGGTGCACCATGGCGGTATTAGGAACATTAGGGCCTCATTTAACCCCTTCGCTGCCAGGCCTTTACCCCCTCAGGTGCCAGGCCTTTCCCCCCTCAGGTGCCAGGCCTTTCCCCCCTCAGGTGCCAGGCCTTTTTTTGGCTATTTGGAGCAGTTCGTGCTAATGCCGTCATAACGTTTTGTCCACATAAGCTACCTACGCCAAATGTATGTCCTTTTTTTCCAACATTCCAGGGAGTTTAGAGGTACCCAGAGTTTACCCCTGAAGGAGCCCAAGAAACTAGCCAAAATACAGCAAAAATTGGGGAAAGAAGGACTGTAGAAGAAGGCTTGTGGTTGCAGTGCTAAAATCACCCTCTTCCCAGCTTTCAGGATCACGCAGACTTGAATAAGAAAAACACATTTTTCAACATAATTTTAGCATTTTACTGTGAGAAACCCAATTTTTACTATTTTTTGTGCTTTCAGACTCCTTCCAGTTAGTGCCAGAAATGGGTGTGAAACCAATGCTGGATCCCAGACAGCTAAACATTTCTGAAAGGTAGACAAAATTCTGAATTTAGAAAAGGGTCACTTATGTAGATCCTTCAAGGTTTACCTACAGAAAGTAACAGCTAAAAAAGAAAACAATGAAATTGAGGTGAAAAACAGAGCCATTTCTGTCCACGTTTTCTTCTGTAACTTTTTCCACCTATGGCAGATTTTTTAAAGCAATATACCATTATATCTGCCTAACTCTTCAGGTTGCGGGGATATATAGGGCTTGTAGGTTCATCAAGAACTCTAGGTACCCAGAGCCAATAAATGAGCTGCACCTTGCATTGGGCTTTTATTGTATACCGGGTATACAGCAATTAATTTGGTGAAATATAAAGACTGAAAATAGGTATCGGGGGAACCTTTGTATTTCCAACATGGGCACAAGATAAGGTTTTGAGGAGCAGTGGTTATTTGCACATCTCTGAATTCTGGGGTCCCTGTGAGAAGGTAGCCTCTTTCTAGCCTTGTTACCCCCACTTTTGGCCTGTTTGTGAGTGTATGTCAGGGTGTTTGTCACTGTTTTCACTGTCTCACTGGGATCCTGATAGCCAGGCCTCAGTGCTCATAGTGAAAACACTATGTTTTCAGTATGGTTGTTATGTGTCACTGGGATCCTGCTGGTCAGGACCCCAGTGCTCATAGGTTTGTGGCCTATATGTATGTGTCACTGGGACCCTGTCACACAGGGCCCCAGTGCTCATAGGTGTGCATGTATATGTTCCCTGTGTGGTGCCTAACTGTCTCACTGAGGCTCTGCTAACCAGAACCTCAGTGGTTATGCTCTCTCATTTCTTTCCAAATTGTCACTGACAGGCTAGTGACCATTTTTACCAATTTACATTGGCTTACTGGAACACCCTTATAATTCCCTAGTATATGGTACTGAGGTACCCAGGGTATTGGGGTTCCAGGAGATCCCTATGGGCTGCAGCATTTCTTTTGCCACCCATAGGGAGCTCTGACAATTCTTACACAGGCCTGCCACTGCAGCCTGAGTGAAATAACGTCCACGTTATTTCACAGCCATTTTACACTGCACTTAAGTAACTTATAAGTCACCTATATGTCTAACCTTTACCTGGTAAAGGTTAGGTGCAAAGTTACTTAGTGTGAGGGCACCCTGGCACTAGCCAAGGTGCCCCCACATTGTTCAGAGCCAATTCACTGAACTTTGTGAGTGCGGGGACACCATTACACGCGTGCACTACATATAGGTCACTACCTATATGTAGCTTCACCATGGTAACTCCGAATATGGCCATGTAACATGTCTATGATCATGGAATTGCCCCCTCTATGCCATCCTGGCATTGTTGGTACAATTCCATGATCCCAGTGGTCTGTAGCACAGACCCTGGTACTGCCAGACTGCCCTTCCTGGGGTTTCCCTGCAGCTGCTGCTGCTGCCAACCCCTCAGACAGGCAGCTGCCCTCCTGGGGTCCAGCCAGGCCTGGCCCAGGATGGCAGAACAAAGAACTTCCTCTGAGAGAGGGTGTGACACCCTCTCCCTTTGGAAAATGGTGTGAAGGCAGGGGAGGAGTAGCCTCCCCCAGCCTCTGGAAATGCTTTGTTGGGCACAGATGTGCCCAATTCTGCATAAGCCAGTCTACACCGGTTCAGGGACCCCTTAGCCCCTGCTCTGGCGCGAAACTGGACAAAGGAAAGGGGAGTGACCACTCCCCTGACCTGCACCTCCCCTGGGAGATGTCCAGAGCTCCTCCAGTGTGCTCCAGACCTCTGCCATCTTGGAAACAGAGGTGCTGCTGGCACACTGGACTGCTCTGAGTGGCCAGTGCCACCAGGTGACGTCAGAGACTCCTGCTGATAGGCTCCTTCAGGTGTTAGTAGCCTTTCCTCTCTCCTAGGTAGCCAAACCCTCTTTTCTGGCTATTTAGGGTCTCTGTCTCTGGGGAAACTTTAGATAACGAATGCATGAGCTCAGCCGAGTTCCTCTGCATCTCTCGCTTCACCTTCTGATAAGGAATCGACCGCTGACCGCGCTGGAAGCCTGCAAACCTGCAACATAGTAGCAAAGACGACTACTGCAACTCTGTAACGCTGATCCTGCCGCCTTCTCGACTGTTTTCCTGCTTGTGCATGCTGTGGGGGTAGTCTGCCTCCTCTCTGCACCAGAAGCTCCGAAGAAATCTCCCGTGGGTCGACGGAATCTTCCCCCTGCAACCGCAGGCACCAAAAAGCTGCATTACCGGTCCCTTGGGTCTCCTCTCAGCACGACGAGCGAGGTCCCTCGAATCCAGCGACGCTGTCCAAGTGACCCCCACAGTCCAGTGACTCTTCAGCCCAAGTTTGGTGGAGGTAAGTCCTTGCCTCACCTCGCTGGGCTGCATTGCTGGGAACCGCGACTTTGCAGCTACTCCGGCCCCTGTGCACTTCCGGCGGAAATCCTTCGTGCACAGCCAAGCCTGGGTCCACGGCACTCTAACCTGCATTGCACGACTTTCTAAGTTGGTCTCCGGCGACGTGGGACTCCTTTGTGCAACTTCGGCAAGCACTGTTTCACACATCCTCGTAGTGCCTGTTTCTGGCACTTCTCTGGGTGCTACCTGCTTCAGTGAGGGCTCTTTGTCTTGCTCGACGTCCCCTCTCTCTGCAGGTCCAATTTTCGACCTCCTGCTCCTTCCTGGGCCCCAGCAGCGTCCAAAAACGCCAAACGCACGTTTTGCGTGTAGCAAGGCTTGTTGGCATCCTTCCGGCGGGAAAACACTTCTGCACGACTCTCCAAGGCAAGAGGGATCGGTCCACCAAAGGGGAAGTCTCTAGCCCTTTTCGTTCCTGCAGAAACCTCAGCTTCTTCTGTCCAGTCGAAGCTTCTTTGCACCCGCAGCTGGCATTTCCTGGGCATCTGCCCATCTCCGACTTGCTTGTGACTTTTGGACTTGGTCCCCTTGTTCCACAGGTACCCTAGATTGGAAATCCACAGTTGTTGCATTGCTGGTTTGTGTCTTTCCTGCATTATTCCTCTAACACGACTCTTTTGTCCTTAGGGGAACTTTAGTGCACTTTGCACTCACTTTTCAGGGTCTTGGGGAGGGTTATTTTTCTAACTCTCACTATTTTCTAATAGTCCCAGCGACCCTCTACAAGGTCACATAGGTTTGGGGTCCATTCGTGGTTCACATTCCACTTCTGGAGTATATGGTTTGTGTTGCCCCTATCCCTATGTTTCCCCATTGCATCCTATTGTAACTATACATTGTTTGCACTGTTTTCTAAGACTATACTGCATATTTTTGCTATTGTGTATATATATCTTGGGTATATTTCCTATCCTCTCACTGAGGGTACACTCTAAGATACTTTGGCATATTGTCATAAAAATAAAGTACCTTTATTTTTAGTATAACTGTGTATTGTGTTTTCTTATGATATTGTGCATATGACACTAAGTGGTACTGTAGTAGCTTCACACGTCTCCTAGTTCAGCCTAAGCTGCTCTGCTAAGCTACCATTATCTATCAGCCTAAGCTGCTAGACACCCTATACACTAATAAGGGATAACTGGGCCTGGTGCAAGGTGCAAGTACCCCTTGGTACTCACTACAAGCCAGTCCAGCCTCCTACATTGGTTGTGCAGTGGTGGGATAAGTGCTTGAGACTACTTACCACTCTTGTCATTGTACTTTTCATAAGAGAAAAATATACAAAACAAGGTCAGTGTATATACACATAGCCAAAAAGTTTTGCATTTCCTCTTTTCACTCTTTTCTAAGTGCTGAAAAGTACTTCTAAAACTTTCAAAAAGTTCTTAAAAGTTTAAAAAGTTTTTTCTGTCTTTCCAAAAAGTTCTGAAAACTTTTTTCTCTTTTTCTATCACTTTAACTCTCTCTAAAAAATGTCTGGCACAGGCAAAAATGTTAAACTGTCCAAACTTGCATATGATCACCTTAGCTGGAAAGGAGCAAGGAGTCTCTGCATAGAGAGAGGTTTGAGTGTAGGGAAGAATCCTTCCTTAGAACTGTTAATTAATATGCTTAGAGTACAGGATAAGGCCATAAGTGCCCAATCTGGTGAAAAAGTAGCTAATGGTTCTCAATCTGATCCAGGGACTCCCCCAGGAAAAGGTTCAGGAAAGAAACTTCTCAGCCTGCCCATTACTAGACAGTCTAGCATAGTTGGTACAGAGGTTGAATCACACCATACTGATGGTGTGCTCTCACATTATACTGGTAGCCAAGCTGTTAGGGTGCCCTCTGTAAGGGACAGGTCTCCTTCTGTTCATTCCCATCATACCTCTGTATCTAGAAATGTCCCTCCCACCCACCCTGATGACAGATTGTTAGAAAGGGAGCTCAATAGATTGAGAGTGGAACAAACCAGACTGAAGCTCAAGAAGCAACAGCTGGATTTGGATAGACAGTCTTTAGAATTAGAGAAGGAAAGACAGAAGTTGGGTTTAGATACCCATGGTGGCAGCAGCAGTATTTCCCATAGTCATCCTGCAAAAGAGCATGATTCCAGGAATCTGCACAAGATAGTTCCCCCTTATAAGGAGGGGGATGACATTAACAAGTGGTTTGCTGCACTTGAGAGGGCCTGTGTTGTACAGGATGTCCCTCAAAGGCAGTGGGCTGCTATCCTATGGCTATCATTTAGTGGAAAAGGTAGGGATAGGCTCCTTACTGTGAAAGAAAATGATGCCAATAACTTTACAGTTCTTAAGAATGCACTCCTGGATGGTTATGGCTTAACCACTGAACAGTACAGGATAAAGTTCAGAGAGACCAAAAAGGAGTCTTCACAAGACTGGGTTGATTTCATTGACCATTCAGTGAAGGCCTTGGAGGGGTGGTTACATGGCAGTAAAGTTACTGATTATGAAAGCCTGTATAACACAATCCTGAGAGAGCATATACTTAATAATTGTGTGTCTGATTTGTTGCACCAGTACCTGGTAGACTCTGATCTGACCTCTCCCCAAGAATTGGGAAAGAAGGCAGACAAATGGGTCAGAACAAGGGTGAACAGAAAAGTTCATACAGGGGGTGACAAAGATGGCAATAAGAAGAAAGATGGTGAAAAATCTCAAGATAAGCATGGGGATAAGGGTAAAACCAAAGATCCCACTTCAAATCTTAAACACTCTTCAGAGGGTGGGGATAAAACAAATTCTTCCTCTTCTTCCCAACCTGCACACATTAAAAAGCCTTGGTGCTTTGTGTGTAAAAACAGAGGCCATAGGCCAGGGGATAAGTCCTGTCCAGGTAAACCCCCTGAGCCTACCACCACTAATACATCAAGCTCTAGTGCCCCTAGCAGTAGTGGTACTAGTGGTGGGACTGCTGGCAACAGTCAAGCAAAGGGTGTAGTTGGGTTCACTTATGGGTCCATAGTGGAAACTGATGTAATCAGTCCCAAGACAGTTTCTGTCACACCTAGTGGCATTGGCCTTGCCACACTGGCTGCTTGTCCCCTTACAATGGATAAGTACAGGCAGACAGTTTCAATAAATGGTGTTGAGGCCTTGGCCTACAGGGACACAGGTGCCAGTTTCACTTTGGTGACTGAAAACCTAGTGCCTCCTGAACAACACATCATTGGACAACAGTATAAAATTATTGATGTCCATAACTCCACTAAGTTTCTTCCCTTAGCTATAATTCAGTTTAGTTGGGGTGGAGTTACTGGCCCTAAGCAGGTGGTGGTATCACCTAGCTTACCTGTAGACTGTCTCTTAGGTAATGACCTAGAGACCTCAGGTTGGGCTGATGTAGAGTTTTATGCCCATGCAGCCATGCTGGGCATCCCTGAGGAATTGTTCCCTCTCATTTCAAGTGAAATGAAAAAGCAAAGGAGAGAAGGCCTGAAAACTCAGGATCCCTCTCCATCAACAGGTAAAAAGGGTATCACAGTATCCCCTAACCACCCTACCATTCAGGATACTATTCCTGTGGTGGGAGAAACCTCTCCTGGGGTGGCACCTGTTCCAAGGGAATCATCAGCTGGCAAAGCTGGACTCCCTGAGGTGGAAGTACCTCTCTGTGGGATAACTAACATTGGTGAGAAAAACAGCACCATTTTAGTTAACATGGAGCATCCCTCCAACCCTCCCAGAGAAACTTTAGTGCAGAAACCCTGTACTGCCTCACAACACTTAGGACAGCATCCCTGCCCTAGCGTGGAGCTCATAGGACAGCATCCCTGCCCTGCTCCAACTCAAGAGAAACAGCATCCCTGTTCTCTCTTCCAGCCAAATGGACAAAGTTTTTGCCCAGCTATGGCTTTTCTGAGACAGCATCCCTGTCTGGCATTTCCATCACTACAAATAGGTTCAGTGGACAATTCCCACTGCTCTAAACTAAAACTTACTGATAGAAACTCTGAAAATACATCTTCACATTGTGGCTTAGCTAAAAAACTTCAAACAGGGTGGTTTACATCCCCACAGGGAAGTAACCATATAGTGGATGATAAAGGGAGTAACCAGTCTATTGCGGAGCTACTCTCTACTTATCACCACTTAGACAATAAAGTCTCAACTGGCCAAGGTTAGCCTTATTGTCCTTCATTTGGGGGGGGGGTTGTGTGAGAAGGTAGCCTCTTTCTAGCCTTGTTACCCCCACTTTTGGCCTGTTTGTGAGTGTATGTCAGGGTGTTTGTCACTGTTTTCACTGTCTCACTGGGATCCTGATAGCCAGGCCTCAGTGCTCATAGTGAAAACACTATGTTTTCAGTATGGTTGTTATGTGTCACTGGGATCCTGCTGGTCAGGACCCCAGTGCTCATAGGTTTGTGGCCTATATGTATGTGTCACTGGGACCCTGTCACACAGGGCCCCAGTGCTCATAGGTGTGCATGTATATGTTCCCTGTGTGGTGCCTAACTGTCTCACTGAGGCTCTGCTAACCAGAACCTCAGTGGTTATGCTCTCTCATTTCTTTCCAAATTGTCACTGACAGGCTAGTGACCATTTTTACCAATTTACATTGGCTTACTGGAACACCCTTATAATTCCCTAGTATATGGTACTGAGGTACCCAGGGTATTGGGGTTCCAGGAGATCCCTATGGGCTGCAGCATTTCTTTTGCCACCCATAGGGAGCTCTGACAATTCTTACACAGGCCTGCCACTGCAGCCTGAGTGAAATAACGTCCACGTTATTTCACAGCCATTTTACACTGCACTTAAGTAACTTATAAGTCACCTATATGTCTAACCTTTACCTGGTAAAGGTTAGGTGCAAAGTTACTTAGTGTGAGGGCACCCTGGCACTAGCCAAGGTGCCCCCACATTGTTCAGAGCCAATTCACTGAACTTTGTGAGTGCGGGGACACCATTACACGCGTGCACTACATATAGGTCACTACCTATATGTAGCTTCACCATGGTAACTCCGAATATGGCCATGTAACATGTCTATGATCATGGAATTGCCCCCTCTATGCCATCCTGGCATTGTTGGTACAATTCCATGATCCCAGTGGTCTGTAGCACAGACCCTGGTACTGCCAGACTGCCCTTCCTGGGGTTTCCCTGCAGCTGCTGCTGCTGCCAACCCCTCAGACAGGCAGCTGCCCTCCTGGGGTCCAGCCAGGCCTGGCCCAGGATGGCAGAACAAAGAACTTCCTCTGAGAGAGGGTGTGACACCCTCTCCCTTTGGAAAATGGTGTGAAGGCAGGGGAGGAGTAGCCTCCCCCAGCCTCTGGAAATGCTTTGTTGGGCACAGATGTGCCCAATTCTGCATAAGCCAGTCTACACCGGTTCAGGGACCCCTTAGCCCCTGCTCTGGCGCGAAACTGGACAAAGGAAAGGGGAGTGACCACTCCCCTGACCTGCACCTCCCCTGGGAGATGTCCAGAGCTCCTCCAGTGTGCTCCAGACCTCTGCCATCTTGGAAACAGAGGTGCTGCTGGCACACTGGACTGCTCTGAGTGGCCAGTGCCACCAGGTGACGTCAGAGACTCCTGCTGATAGGCTCCTTCAGGTGTTAGTAGCCTTTCCTCTCTCCTAGGTAGCCAAACCCTCTTTTCTGGCTATTTAGGGTCTCTGTCTCTGGGGAAACTTTAGATAACGAATGCATGAGCTCAGCCGAGTTCCTCTGCATCTCTCGCTTCACCTTCTGATAAGGAATCGACCGCTGACCGCGCTGGAAGCCTGCAAACCTGCAACATAGTAGCAAAGACGACTACTGCAACTCTGTAACGCTGATCCTGCCGCCTTCTCGACTGTTTTCCTGCTTGTGCATGCTGTGGGGGTAGTCTGCCTCCTCTCTGCACCAGAAGCTCCGAAGAAATCTCCCGTGGGTCGACGGAATCTTCCCCCTGCAACCGCAGGCACCAAAAAGCTGCATTACCGGTCCCTTGGGTCTCCTCTCAGCACGACGAGCGAGGTCCCTCGAATCCAGCGACGCTGTCCAAGTGACCACCACAGTCCAGTGACTCTTCAGCCCAAGTTTGGTGGAGGTAAGTCCTTGCCTCACCTCGCTGGGCTGCATTGCTGGGAACCGCGACTTTGCAGCTACTCCGGCCCCTGTGCACTTCCGGCGGAAATCCTTCGTGCACAGCCAAGCCTGGGTCCACGGCACTCTAACCTGCATTGCACGACTTTCTAAGTTGGTCTCCGGCGACGTGGGACTCCTTTGTGCAACTTCGGCAAGCACTGTTTCACACATCCTCGTAGTGCCTGTTTCTGGCACTTCTCTGGGTGCTACCTGCTTCAGTGAGGGCTCTTTGTCTTGCGCGACGTCCCCTCTCTCTGCAGGTCCAATTTTCGACCTCCTGCTCCCTCCTGGGCCCCAGCAGTGTCCAAAAACGCCAAACGCACGTTTTGCGTGTAGCAAGGCTTGTTGGCGTCCTTCCGGCGGGAAAACACTTCTGCACGACTCTCCAAGGCAAGAGGGATCGGTCCACCAAAGGGGAAGTCTCTAGCCCTTTTCGTTCCTGCAGAAACCTCAGCTTCTTCTGTCCAGTCGAAGCTTCTTTGCACCCGCAGCTGGCATTTCCTGGGCATCTGACCATCTCCGATTTGCTTGTGACTTTTGGACTTGGTCCCCTTGTTCCACAGGTACCCTAGATTGGAAATCCACAGTTGTTGCATTGCTGGTTTGTGTCTTTCCTGCATTATTCCTCTAACACGACTCTTTTGTCCTTAGGGGAACTTTAGTGCACTTTGCACTCACTTTTCAGGGTCTTGGGGAGGGTTATTTTTCTAACTCTCACTATTTTCTAATAGTCCCAGCGACCCTCTACAAGGTCACATAGGTTTGGGGTCCATTCGTGGTTCACATTCCACTTCTGGAGTATATGGTTTGTGTTGCCCCTATCCCTATGTTTCCCCATTGCATCCTATTGTAACTATACATTGTTTGCACTGTTTTCTAAGACTATACTGCATATTTTTGCTATTGTGTATATATATCTTGGGTATATTTCCTATCCTCTCACTGAGGGTACACTCTAAGATACTTTGGCATATTGTCATAAAAATAAAGTACCTTTATTTTTAGTATAACTGTGTATTGTGTTTTCTTATGATATTGTGCATATGACACTAAGTGGTACTGTAGTAGCTTCACACGTCTCCTAGTTCAGCCTAAGCTGCTCTGCTAAGCTACCATTATCTATCAGCCTAAGCTGCTAGACACCCTATACACTAATAAGGGATAACTGGGCCTGGTGCAAGGTGCAAGTACCCCTTGGTACTCACTACAAGCCAGTCCAGCCTCCTACAGTCCCCATACTAGCATGTGAATTACATGGCACTTCTCAAATAGACGTCTTTTTCACACACTGTCTTATATTTGGAAGGGAAAAATGTAGAGAAATGCAAGGGGCAATAACACTTGTTCATCTATTCTGTGTTCCTCCAAGTCGCCCGATACAAATGGTGCCTCACTTGCGTGGGTAGGCCTAATGCTCATCACAGGAAACACAACATGGACACATCACATTTTCACATTGAAATCTGACTTGTTTTTTGGAACAGGCCAAAGTGCCAAAGTGCCTAGCTGTGGGTTTTGGCCTGTAGCTCAGCCGGCACCTAGGGTAACCTACCTGACCTGTGCATTTTTAAAAACTGGACACCTAGGGGAATCCAGGATCCGGTGACTTGTGGGGGTCTCACCAGGTTCTTTTATCCAGAATCCTTTTCAAGCCTCAACATTTGGCAAAAAAACACTTTTTCCTCACATTTCAGTGATAGAAAGTTCTGGAATCTAAGAGGAGCCACAAATTTCCTTCCACCCAGCATTCCCACAAGTCTCCCGATAAAAATAACACCCCCTTGTGTGGGCAGGCCTAGTGCCCGTGAATGGAAATGCCCCAAAACACTAAGTGGACACATCAAAATTATCAAATCCAAAACAACCTGTTCTTGCTGGTGGGGCACCTGCGTTTTTGGTCCTGGGCTCAGCAGCCATCTAGGTAAATCTACCAAACCCAGACATTTCTGAAAACTAGACACCCGAGGAAGTCCAGGGAGGTGTGACTTGCGTGGATCCCCTAGTGTTTTCGTACCCAGAATCCTCAGCAAACCTCAAATTTAGCTAAAAAAATCAAATTGTCCCACATTTCTGTGTGGGATCACCGCACCTGCACAAATTTCCTACCACCCAATGTTCCCCTCAGTCTCCCGCTTACTGGTGAACGTGGGACAAGTGCCTGTGACAGGGAAGAGCCAAAAACATGTTGAAATTGAGGGGGAACTAAAGCGGGTTCAAAGTGGCAGTTTGAAAAAAACAATTTTATGCTAACAAATGCAGCAGAATTGTTATCAGTACAGATGCAACAATGCTGGGTGGTAGGAATTATGTGGATTTTTGCAGATTCCGGAAAGTTCTAACACAAAAAAGTGGGGAAAATCTGTGATTTCGAGCAAAGTTCGAGGTTTTCAGGGTATTGTGAGTAAGAAAATGGTGCAGGTGCATGTGAAACACACCACGCTGGACTCACCCAGGTGTTTAGTTTTCAGATGTGTCCAGGTCTTGTGGATTTTTCTACATGGCAGTGTCCCAAAGTCCAAAAAGTGCAGCCCTCACCATTCCAAGTGGGACGATTTTGAGAGTCAGCCAAGCTCTCATGGCCCAAATGTAAAACCAAGACCCCAAATAATCAAGTGACCTCTTGCTTTGCATTGGGATAAGATCTTTTAGTGTGCGGGAGAGAGCTGAAAGACTGTTACCCCCTTCATTTGGGGTGGGGGAATAACCATGGCCATACTGGTTGATAGCCACCACCCCACTATTTGTTTTCAATTCCTGGCATCTAGTAGGCTTTCTGCCCCCTGGGGAGTGGATCAGGGGTAAATTGCCCCATCTGTCCACCAATGGGCAGAACAATTTTGTTCCCATTTATTTGGGGTGGGGTTATGGCCATACCCCCACCTTCTTTTTAAAAATAAATCTTCCCTGGTGTCTGGTGGGCTTTTTGCCCCCACAGGGGGCAGAAATGGCCTAAGGGGTTGCTCCCCATCTTTAAAAATTTTGTTTTAAAAAACCCTGGTTTCTAGTGGTTTCTGCTCCCCTTGGGGGCAGATTGGTCTGATTAAAATAGGCCGATCTGCCCCCAAGGGAGGGCAGAAATGGCCTAAAATAAATTTTACCCCCGGGAGAGTGACCCTTGCCTAAGGGGTCGCTCCCCTTGTGTGAAACTGATGTAAAAAAAAAATCCCAGGTGTCTAGTGGTTTCTACCCCCCTTGGGGGCAGATTGGCCTAAGAAAAATAGGCTGATCTTCCCCCAAGGGGGGCAGAAATGGCCAAAAAACAATTTGCCCCCAGGGGAGCGGCCCTGCACTAAAGGGGCCACTCCCCTTATACATAAATAAATATAAACATAAATCCCTGGTGTCTAGTGGACAATTCTGAAGCCTGATCGCTTTACGATCGGGCTGCAGAAATGCTCAAAGAGACATGGAAGGAAAGGCTTTCCCTTTCATTTCCTTTAATGTCTCTGTGTAGTTCCCACACCCTGATCGTAAGAGAAATGCTTTGTATTTCTCTTCCAAATGTGGTGGAAGCTGAGCGGCCTCTGATGAGGTCAGCTTGCGATCATGCGCTGACCTCATAAGACTTCACTGGGAGGTGTGGGGGTGGAAGGGGAAGTGACTCCCCTTCCATCCCTGCCCTGAGGGGGTGGGTCTAATACCCATGTGGGGAGCGCTAGCGCTCTCTCCTTCGGTCGGGTGCAGGACGTTCTGGTCTCGTCCGCGCCGCACGGTAACTGTGGCCGAGGGCGAGACCAGCTCGTCCCAGGCACCGTATGGGTTAAGAAAAGTGGTGCTGCACCGAGTGCAACACCACTTTTCCCTTAGCGTCCCCCTGAACGCCACCATGTGTGCCATATCTAAAATACAACGCCCTGTGGCGGTATGGGAACTAGCGTAAAAAATGTTGACGCTAGTTCTGAGCTTTGCAGGATTAGCATCAAAAATGTTGACGCTAATCCTGCAAAGCCTTTTGAGATCCATAGTAAACAATGGTTTGCCTCCTTTTAACGCCTGCTCTGAGCAGACGTTAAAAGTGCCCAAAAAATGACGCAAAGAAATCTCTGAGATTTCTTTGTGCCATTTTTATGCCCCCCCCCTGACGGGAGAACGCCCCTTTGCATACATTATGCCTGGTTCAGGCATAATGTAGCTCAAAGGGTTACAAAGTAGCTCAAAGCATGCATTGCGTCACTTTGTAAATTTGGCACAGCGATTTTGGCCTCGTTGGGCCACATTAGCATTAAAAAAAAGACGCTGATGTGGCATACGGAGGCACCAGGGGCTCTTAAATCTGCCGCCTAGTGTCAAGATTTTTGATGCTATTGTGGTGCTTTGCTCCACTAGTGTCAAACCCTCTGATGCTGTTGGAGCAAAGTGTAAGGAGGCTCATTGATTCCAATGGGTGCGTCACTTTAGCGCCTGCTTTCAGTAGGCGTTAAAAATGGCACTAAAAATGGCACAATGAAATCTTGTAGATTTCATTGCACAATTTTTGTGGGCCTCCTTGCGCCGGATAGCCCTCTTTGCATACATTTTGCATGGCGCAGGCACAATGTGGCGCACAGGGTCGCAAAGTGGCGCAATATATGTGTTGTGCCACTTAGTATCGATGGAGCAGCGTTTTTGGCAATCTAAAGCCACATTAGCGTCAGAAAAATAACGCTAATGTGGTGTTAGATGGCGCAAGGCCAGCAATAAATTTGGGAAAAATATTTCTTTTGTTATTTCTTTTATTTTTATTTATAAAGCGTACAGATGCCAAAAGGCGTCCTGGTGCTGGGACAACCCACTGAAAGGCACAGAGGGGTGTTTACAGTCTTCCACCGTAAAGCACTGTACTAGAGGCTCAAAGTACTAACTACCGGCCGTGAACATCTGCTCACAATTTTCAGCCAGTATTTTTTAGATCAATAAAGAATTTAAATAACCAATACCTTTATTAATGGGCCAGTTTGATAAATTCCGGTTCAGAGTCTATCTTAATCAGACTTTCTTCAGAAATATTAATGAGGTAGATCATAAATTGCGACTCAGTCCGATTGGAGGCCGTCACAGGGAATGTGGACCACCAAGTCTGTGATGGCCTTTCAAAAAAGTAAACTTTTTTTAAGGTGTGCCCATTTTTCTTAAAGAAATGGTGGTGTATTTAAAAAGAAGTTTCATTTTTTTGATAAGTTTGTGAGTTGGCAGTAATCTCCTGACCACTGCTTTCACCTCAATAAACTTTTATTTACACTCAAAAGGAGAAGAGATCCCAAGGGGTCCCCTTACATTTGCTGAATGCATTACCACCCCAACTTGGGACTTAGTAATGTTTCAATGTTGGCAGAAAAACACTGATAAATCTCCTACCAGAAACTATTTTGAAAGGACAGCTACTACACACCCCTTCCAAATGGCAATTCAGCATGAGCCACACTGACAGTTCAGACATTTTAAAATTCGCCAACCCCTAAAATGGCTTTCATGCATTGCAAGAAATATTTTTAGGATCATAAACAACAACGCTGACTGTCTTTGACAATAAAAGTGATTGGTAACCTAGACCGTAATTATTTAGAGGGGCAGGGAAATACTTGCCAATGGAGCCCATGTTTACTTATTAGTTTTGTGTTAAAATGCAGTATTAGACCCCTCAGAATACATATATAATGCTATAAAGGAATTTGTATTTATAATTACTCAACTTCAAGTTACTTCTAGCTCTAGTCTAAAATAAATAATAATGTTCTTGGTGTAAACAAAAGGATGAAACAGCTGTGAAGATGACAGCTTCAGTTTCCCACAGGCTTCTTGCTTTTTTCAAAGCCAAACAGAAAATGCACAGCAAACATTCATTACAAATATTGATAGTGCGAGCCACAGCCAAAATGCGACCTCGTTTGTTAGCAGCACATAAGTAGGCAACCAAATGTGGCAATCATCAGACTCTCACATGAATTGATCACCGTTCCGAATCAATTTCCACTTCATCATGACATCTCCAATATAGAACCTGAAGAACATACTTTAAACCAAAGGAAGGTTGAAGGAGTCTCAACACTAGCAAGTGCCTTAACTCAATCTCAAGAGCACATTTCAAGCTACTAAAAACCGATCTGCAATCAATATTTCTGGAAATATCCTCTATTAGATATTTCCCAGCAATTTAAAAGGGTGGAATTTCCAGGAAATCTTGAGAATCAATCAGGGGTAAGGACTCCAGGGAAAACAGATAGCTGAATTACATCAAGAATCTAAAATCTACAAGACCGTACACACAACCTCCCCCGACATTGAGTCCTATGCCACAAAAATGAAATTCTAAAATTGTCCAAGCCACACCCAAAGTATGGCAAGTTGATTTTTTATGCCATTTACCAGTCTAAAGGCTCACAAATGATAAATTGACAGAGGGGGTCATTTTGAGTCTGACAGTCTTGGGACTGCCAGACTCGGGTCGGCCATCCACCACAGTCCGATCCGCCACATTCCACGATCCGATCCACCACATTCCACGGTCCGATCTGCCACATTCTGACTGCAGCTGCAGTCAGCCTCCAGCCTGGCAGTCCCGGCTGTTGTAATCCGCCAGAGCAGGGCTGCAAGCAGCACTGCCCTCCGGATTGCAAGTGCCGTGGAAAATCTGGCAGAATAAGGGTGCCGGGGGCCCCTATGCACAGCCCGACGCACATTTCACTGCCCGAATTACGGGCAGTGAAATGCGCGACGGGTGCTGCTGCACCCGCTGCACTGCCACATTGGCACCAGCTCGATTCCGAGCCGGCGTCAGTGTTAAGGCCCTCTTCACCTCAGGGCCGGTGGGCGGAAACACTATTTCCACCCACGGGCCCTGCGGTGACGTCGTAATAGGGCCGGCAGTGTCCTGGCGGCACCAGCGGTCAGGTGGCAGGTTGAGTTTGGTGAGCTGCCTCTGCCGCCTGCCAAACTCAGAATGACCCCTAGAGTGTCTCAAGAGCGCCTAAATAATTTACAGATGTTATGATGACTTGTAACACACTGAAATCACACCAGAAGCTGAGTAACCTAACTCACTGACACCAGACCAGGAAATGCCAGGTTTTTAAGGCCTTCCTGGACTTTAGTGGAAGATGCAGAAATCCCGTTTTTGGGGAGGTTTTTTTACGCAGCTATGAATCATTTATTATGAAGGCTCTACCACCCCATGATTGATATTTATAATGGGGGACTTCAAAGATGGGCTCGTTAGAGGATTGAAGGTGTCTGGTAGGGACATAACCTTTGAATCTGTTGGGAAGAAATTTAGGGGCAGAATTGCAAAAGCATGAGAAAAACAAATTTGTAAGTAAATTTATAACAGCAAGTCACAAGATTTATGAAACAATGAGTTAATCAATGCCCGAACATTGGATAAAGAAATTACACAAACCACCTGAACTGCAAATATTTGTCTAAAACAAACTTGAGAAAGGAAAACTGACTTTCAAGCTTTGGGCATAGCACTCAAACCGTTTATTAATCCCAATATCCCAATATAGTAAGACATAGAAATTAGATTATAATTATTTTGTATCCTAACCCTAATGAAGTGGACATCTTAAAAATACTTTTTAAAAAAAGACAAGCCATACACACTGAGGCTGAATTAAAACCAGCAGTAATCATTATCACAGAAGGAGACTGGACTATCAGATTTCTAAGTAAGTTCCTGACCATTACATATTGGACAATTTCACTTCCTTGAACAATATTTTTATGCGTCCTGGAACATAGCTTGTGTCGAAAAACAACTAGGGCATAATCATAATTACCAAAAAGTGTCTCAATTTTTAATTCTTATCACAATATTAGTGTTCAAGAAACATGAATAACTTCAAGTTGTTTTTTAATAACTATTCTACCTTTGAAACACTTGAATTAAAAAGGTCAAAAGGAATACCAAGTGGTCACTAATTATCCTAATTAACAACATTTAGGTATTATTTACTTCAAATTGAATTCAGGATCAAGTTACGTCCTTGCCGATGAAAGGCTGATGCAAAAGATGTACTTTAAATAATAGGAAGAACGAAAATGGATCATCTTCCTCACCATGCCCATCTTAAATCAAAACAGAAGATAATTAATAAATATTTCACTTTTCCATGGAGTTCATCACAGTAATTAAACCTAAAAACCTTATCTGGATCTTTGATTTATCAGATAAAATAAAGCACTTATGGGACTAAGGGCCAGATGTAGGTAGGTTTCCTTTTGCGAGTTGCAAATTGCGAGTCCCAGCGACTCGCAATTTGCAACTCGCAAAAGGAAATGCAGAAAGGTGTCTCAGACACCTTCTGCGACTCGCAATGGGGTCGCAAAGACCCACGTCATGAATATTTATGAGGCGGGTCGCAGTTTGCGACCCCATAGCGATTCTAGGCACTCATGGGGATGGTGGCCTGCTGGGGTTACCATCCACCTCAAGTGGATGGTAACTGCGAGTTGATTTGCGACCGCTTTCGCGGTCACAAATCAACTCTACTTTGCGATGCGGTCACAAATAGGAAGGGAACACCCCTTCCTATTTGCGAGTCAGAATCACATTTTGCGAGTCGGTACCGACTCGCAAAATGTGATTCTGCATCGTGTAAAGGCTTTTGCGCCTCGCAAACGGCATTTTTCGCCGTTTGCGAGGCGCAAAAGCCTTCCTACATCTGGCCCTAAGAATACTAGCACTTTGCTTGCACGCATTTGGTTTTGTTCTTAGGAGACTTTTCTTAGAGGCTTATTCAATTTTCTTGCAAGTACTTAGATAGGAAATAAAGTGCTCCCTAACCAACACTGAGTGATTCTTCTGCTTTCATTGTGGTTGACAAGGAGTTAGGAATATTGATAAGAGGTTCTGACTTTAATACCGGGCGGTAAATCCTCCTAGTCTCCAGTAGCGAATGGTATCCCAATGGCAGTATTTGACATGAAGCCTACTGCTTGGACAACTCTTTTAACTCACAAATAGTGGAATGATTTCTTCTCTGGTCAAATACCTCCATCATGGTAGACACAAACCACAACCTAATAGCAATTGCCTCATTGATTTATTTTATTCTGATGGAATATGTTCACAAAACAGCTGCCAACTAAATTATTAAAAGGGCTTATCACACAAAAAGGTATATTTTCCCAATCAGAATACGCAACACGCTGTTCTAACTCAGACAATGTAAAGGTTTTATCCATCATTGCCAATAAAGCAATAAAAAATAATGATACTAAAGGCTTTGTCTGTTGCCTTGAATCCTTGGCCACGGTTGATGAAGTTAACATGAATAGACTTTAGCCTCAAATTTCATCACAGGGTATCGACTGCACCTGTCACACTTCATTATGGAGTCACAGAAAGATGCTCGGTTACAGATCAAACCACCCATCGGTTGTGGTTTTACTCCAGAAATATTAACTGCAAATGGCTTAAAAGAAGATTGCATGTTAGCTGCTTTGTTTTCTTAATATGTGTCCAATTTGCCAGACATTCTTTCACATTCTGATGGAAACGCACCCAGACTTGGAGAAGTCACCATGCATGTGATGGTGATTTGATTAGATAGGCACTGACACAATCCAGTCCAGAGAGGTATATCATCCACATTACTATAACAATCTAAAGGCATCAACAGTATGTCTTGGCAAAACAAAAATTGTGTTGGTCTTTTTTAAACCAGTCAATCAAATGAGTTTCTACTTGTCCATATCTTAGGGATAGAAATCAGGAATACATTAAACTGGGAAACCCACATCTTGGACCTGGATGCTAAAAGCATAAAGATTACAAATGCTTTAAAACATTTTTCCAGGACCTATGCATGAGGAGCAATAACACCCCCCCGACACCAGCTGCCACCATCCTCTTCTGATATGTGGTGCTTTGGGCTTCAATTAAAAGCACATCTACAGGCTGTGAAGTCTATTTCCAAGAAACATGTGCTATTTCCTAAATCTTACAGCATCAACTCCTCGTTGAAGGTTGAGATTACAACTGGGCTGTACTCCTCTTTTTGATGTGACCAACATTTTGGTAATTGATTTCTTTTGCGGTTGCATGACTGTAAATGATCATATGTTAAAAAGCTGGATTGTAGGAAGGCTTCAATCACTGCTTGTACAGTATGGTTGCAATGTATAGTGTACAAAAGATAAAACATGAAGGATTCTTGATAATCTTCACTAGCTACTCTTTCCCCTATGAATAGATTACAATGAACATTTTAAGTAAATAATTCAATAAAAGTTGTACACTGTTTGAATGATTTACTCTGATCAACTCATAGAAACTCAATTTAAGTGCAACATACAGTATGAAAAATCACATTTAGGGGCATATTTGAGAGCCCCTAACGCCACCGGAGCGTCACTCTTTGTGTCGCTCCGGTAGTGCTATGCACTGCACTATATTTACAAGGTGGCGTTAAGCCACTTTTTGTGACTTGACGCCACCTTGTAAATACGGCCCCTTCACATGCAGCCCTTTGCATAGAAGAGGTGTCGCGTGGGCTCTCATTATTCTAAATGAGACTACTGGATTTCTAGGTAGCAGGATCGATAACGGTGTGGGGGACTGAGTCGGACCCACGTGTCAAGAACTCTGTCACCCTAAATCCGGTTTTTGCTCCGGCTAACTAGCAGTGCCTCATTTCTCCCATGTGGAAGGAATGATTTGGCAGCCGAGCGCATGACATCTTTGGAACTTCTCAGGGAAGTCGTGGTTACTCAGATCCAAACCAACTCTCTTATTTCCAATATGATCTCATATACAAATGACAAAGACAGTATAAGTTTTATATAATGTTTTAATAAAACGACTGTATTTTAGATATTAAGGCGTGAGCCGCAATAACCAGAACGATACAACACAGTAGGATTGTAATAGTTACCAGGAGAGTAAAACATAAAAACAAAGCTATCATATTGTCAAACAGTTTCTACTCTCCCTCTGCTTGTTCTATCTAGAGCACAGCATGTTAAGCTTCTAGCTTGCCTATTAGAATCACTATGGGGATATCAGCCCTCATACCTGAGCAAAGACCTGTGATCTTGGTTCAGCATCTGCAACGAGGCAGTCAGCGTCAAGTTGTGGTTCCCTGGTCGGAATCTCCCTCTTTCGTGTATTGGGAAAAGGAGGTGATTTTATAACTATCATGGCATCGTGATCACAAAATGTTCCTACGCAGGAATGCCAAGTCTAAACTCTTACCACGTCTATCGGCAATGTACCAGACTGTATCCTTGACTGAAGCACAGAGTAAATATGTTATGGAGAACTCCAGTGCTGAAGTAGGCAAAACAGTGTGATATGAATAAAAAACAACACCGTAGAACTGGCTATTTGAAAAATAACAGTACGAAGCCTAATAAAAAGCATGTAGAGCAGAGTGCACAGAGGCTCTAAGCTGTCAGCAAATGAATAAAACATATTCAGGGCAAAATGCACAAAGGCCTAAAGCCTGAAGCTAAAGCGCAAAGAATACGTAAAACTAACCACACTACACCCTCCCCTTGTCGGTAGCAAGTGGTTCCAAGAATATAAAAGGATGCCCTAAATATAAACAATACCTAAAACAAGTATTTCGACAAGGTGAGAAGACAACAAAGTCATAAATTTAGGTAACACGTGGCCATAAAACCAAATTCAATATAGTGTCAATTTTGTAAAACTCCAATTGTCAGATAGAAGCAATAGAACGCAGGAGTTCCTCCACTTCGATATATGTCAATATCGGAAGATCCACGCACAAAGTACCATGGAGCAGGTGTGATCCAAAGCCCCAAAACCATTCAGGGCGGCACCCCGTGCAGGGCCAATGAAAGAGACAATACCATCTTCCTCCAGGAAGGGAATCTCATAAACTGCCTCACGAAGCAAGCGCATCTGTAGTGCACAAGTCTGGGAATGAGCCCTAATCGGGAACATCAACAGATCAGTATTGATCATTGGAGGGTGCTGCAATGAGAGACAGAGAGCCAGTGCATGTTCAAACGAGCACCAAAGGCATCGAAATACGGGTTGCACACAATCCAAAACCGGTCTGAATGACAGAGACGAGTCGCACTCCAAATGTCCCAGGAGTGTCGCTCCAAAATGCTGCATCATGCGTTCACGACACAGCTGCGCTGATGGGAGCAGCAGTACAGGATCTCGTCGTGACGGGACAGCCATTGCGAAAAAATAGCAATAACAGCAAGACTCCAGCCAATAAAGCCAAAGTAATTGGGAAACCCCCAAAAATGCTTCCGAAAATAGAATGTATAGCCGAAGGTATCAAACCGAATATGGAAGAGAAGGTATGAGCAAAACCAACACCAACGACTTTGAAAAAATGTGCAATACCAGCAGTGCTGGATGCATTAAATATACGTCCCACAAGTTCACCGAAGTGATTCGGAAAGTTAGTATTCAAAAGGGACTGTATCTCTGCCGATGACCTTGCCACCTGAAGTGCGTAGGTCTCGCTAGCAGATGTAAGGGCCACATGCTTTTGAAACAATAAAGCTTTTAGCCGACTCAACTTGTCAAAATCAACCTTGGAAGTAGCAATATGAGGCCAGATGTCTGCTACCTCCCTAAATTGAGTGGGGGGAAACAACACATTCCCGCAGCATGTAACGGCCTTTTTGACAACGACGATGTAAACTATTCCGGCACGCATGCCACAGCAGCGTTCGCTGTTAAGAACAATGTAACTGCCGTTAGAAAGCACCTGGAAAGTGTTTTTAATAACCGTGACTGGAACTCCCTTCAGATAACAAGCTAAGTTAGCAATCGAAGCGTTACACGCCCCGTGCAAGGACAGCTGTTTACAAACCATTGAATGGCTGACAGAAGCTTCGCATTCGCTGCCGCTAAGAAAAACCTCCTTCAAACCATTAACACATCTGCACTGAAAGGGAAGGTCCCAAACCTCGTGTATGTAACTGTCTCCCAATAGTTCATATCTACCCACCGGAATGCGCTTCAAACACAAAGTAAATTGCAAAGTAGAGATAGGTAAATTAATAACCCCATGGATCAACCATTCAGCTGACGGAATCTCAGCTACCGTGAAAGGCAGTTTCTCTAATTTTTCAATATTTAACATAACATATGTCGCTTCCTTTTTAGCCATCAGTTGTTGCTGACGAGTCAAATTAAAAGAGATAAAGATCTCTCTGGCACGAACGTGCTGCCATGGAACGTGACCCACCTTCAAGGTCTGAAGAGTCCAACCCAGCTGCATGATGGACCGCGTCTGACTCTGCCCATGATATAAAGAAGACATGTCCGATTTAATAATGTCTATAGCAGAGGACACAATGCTGTCTATCGTGTAAACACGTTCAGAAGGGCATGCATGCCATTATCAACAACAAACAAAGTCTGCATCAGATTTACTTGATCAATCTGCCTCAACCGGGCTGCAGCCTCTTGTTGTGAAAGCTTCCAAATCTCATTATAAACCTCGTATAAGAACCTTTTCTTCCGTGGTACACTGGGACCTGACAAAAAATCTTGTAAATCAGTATTATTAGACAGTAACATGAGATGTGACTTAACTGCATCCAGCGTGGATGACTTCAACCATTGCTGACAAAGCTTCCCCACACTGTATGTAGTTATAATATCAGCATGTTCTGGTGAAACGTAACGAGGGTCGGCCCTACTAGTCCTGAACCCCCCTGAAGAGGTGACAAAACGTTGATGACACATATTAGTGTCTACAGGCCATAATAACCACCCGCCTGGATGTAACGATGAAGTGTTAAGCGTACCATTCTGGACCCAATGTGTAAAGTCACTGAAAGTAGCATTCACATAGTGCTGCCAATTTTTTAATTTAGAAGGGACAGGTATACTAGGCAAAGTCAACTCCCTTATCGTCGCTAAGCCCAAACAGCTAGTCTGTTGTACTGTGTCATTGAGGAAAATCATCTGCACAGGGATAATACATGCTCTAAATAACGTGTCCCTGCCTTGCATTTGCCAATTTTTCGTACCCCAAACACTTTTCAAGTCAACAGTTTTGAACCAGTATTCATATCCCTCGACCGACAGTTTAGACACAAACAAATTGGAATACAGTAATTTAGTATCGGTCAATAACATTTGCTTATTAGAATACGGTGTAACTTTAAAATAGTAGGACTTAGCATTACGTGGATCATGCCCAGCAAAATATGCAAATTTTTCATAATACGTTTTCGAACTCCCTTGTGGAGGAGTCGAGCAATGTTCCCATTGCACATAATTAAACATGGGCTTAGGGCTACTAGCTTTATGAATAAAGTGGTGTCCATAATAGTTGTAACAAAACATGTCACCATGATTATCTCTAAACTGGTAAGCATCTTCATCGTCATAGACAGTATAATATTGCAAATCCGTTAGCATAGAATCTACTGTCTTCACATCCCAATCATCAGAAACAATGCCAGGTATAACAATATCATTCATTGATAATTTGAGGACATACGGTATTTGAATCAATTCAGTGGGACCATATATATCAAACATTACTTTATCCCACACAATTCCATCCGGAACTGGTATAGCAGAAATGTTCACTGTGGACAAGTCTCATCGAACCATATGAGACAAAAAATGTGGTTTCAACACAGTCTCCACGTGCTCAATGTCAGAACGATCAGGAAGAAAATGACCATGTATTATCAGATAAAAAGTAACCACAAATCCCAACCATAATAATATAGTCACCACGGCCAAAAATAGCCAAAAATAGTTCCAAGGAAAAACAAAATATGTTCGTTTAAGCCATCCCAGCAGCCGTCTTGGACCGTGGACAGAAGACATCGAAGACGAGGAGCCGGACCCATCATTATCAGCGTCGTTGAAGCAGCCAGAAGCAGTTCTAGCAAAAGGTGCAACCCTGAACGAAGAAGCAGACGGAGGCTCCCGCCGTGGCACGCTATAAACCACATGTTCAGAAACATCAGTAGAACGTACAGCAATTTGATCACAAGATTCCATATTAATCGCCGTCGGTGGAACGATCGCAAGATCATCATCCACCCTCCCCAAGCTCGGAGAGGAAACAGTGTCGGTGAAAATCACCTGCAGCGGGACCTCATCCCCAGTAGTGAGAGGGATTCCGGAACTACTGGGTGTCCCTCTTGGTCTGCTGTGCAGAATCGGCCACATGTTGTAGCTTGACATTATCAATGGAAACAAAGCGATTTCCTTTGGCCCCTCGCAGCGGCGGTAAAATCACAGTTCTCGTGCCGCTTACCCCTAACACAGGGACAGGTTCTCGATAAGAAGGACCAAATTCTTTTTTAACTGCGACCTTTTCACGCACCAGATCCCCAATCCTGGGTATCCAACCAGTAGGTGTTACTGGCTCATCCTTAATTCCTGAGGAGGCAGCATTGGCAGAAGAGTTATCTTCACGGAATTGTTGTAAATCCTGCAAAACAGTGACACGATCATTTATGTCAAAGGGCGTATCTGCCGCCTCCACACCAGGACCATCTAGATCAGGAACATACATTCGTGTTCCAAACAGGCACTCATATGAAGTACGACCCCCCAGTGACCTTCTAGGCAAGTTATTAAGTGCTCTCTGTACTCCATATAGGTGGGCTAGCCAACCACGACCCGTACCTATAACTCTGGCCGTTAAGGACTGCTTTAAATCACGATTTAAACGCTCCACGACAGAATTTCCCTCGGGATGAAATGGAGACGAGAATTGGAGTTGGACCCCCAACGAAGCCATGGTGTCCCGGAATGCCTTAGAGGCAAAAGCAGGGCCCTGGTCCGAATGAAAAGCCGCAACTGCAAATATATCGACAAAGATGCGCAAATCTTTAATAACAGTGCGAGCGTCAGCCGAGCGTTGTGGCCATACCCATACAAATCTGGAGCACGAATCTACAGCAACCAATATATATTTGTATGCACTATCTGGCGTCAGCGGACCACAATGATCCAAGTACACACACTGTAATGGTTTGTTTGAAATCAGAAGGGGCGTCTGCTGCGGGCGTCTAGCCGACGATGTCTTAATTTGTTGACAAATGTCACAACAAAGGACATACTGTTTCGTCTCTTTATAGAGACCAGGCCACCAGTAACGAGCCTGTAAAAGTGAAATTGTGGCAGCCACCCCAGCATGTGCAGAAGCCACCCCCTCATGTGCTGCAGAAATCAATCGAGGTCTCTCAATTTTATTGGGAATTTCACGTACACCAATGCCTGGAATTGTAACAGTAGCATTTAGCGCACCATTCAAGCAGTAACTATATTTTGAAGGAAATCCTTTAGGAAAAGGCGTGCCAGCAGCAGTAGCTTTTATGGCAGCCGATATGTCTGTGTCTGGTTTTGAACTCGAACGAGTCACTGCGGCCACAGTGGCGACAGCCACTGCCGATTTCGCGGCTTCATCAGCCAAAGTATTCCCAGCAACGTGTATTCCAACGCGCTGGTGTCCAAGTGTATGCACAACATGGACTTTAGAAAGCGTATCCTTCAGATCCGCAACCTTACCCCACAACATTTTATGCTTAATGGTGTTGCCTTTAGAATCTCTGAACCCATTCATCTTCCAATAGTGTAAATATTCGTTGAAAGACTGCACACAGTAGTAGGAGTCACAGACCAGCAAGGTTAAAAGTGCCGGATCCGCATGCTCCAACGCTAACAATAGAGCTTTGAGCTCAGCCAGCTGTGCCGTGCAATCTCCCAAGGTTTTAGTATAAGTATGTCGGGGGCAGAACACTTCCTCCTCCATAGTGCCGCTCACCACCGCACATGCAGCAGAATACTGTTGTTTAGTCCCAACCGCCGGTTGCGCAGAGCCATCGGTATACATGACCAATTCATATTGGTCAATAGGCAATGTACCAGCAGGAACAGGGTATTCTATTTCGTGTTGAAGAAATTCTTGAGTCTGCAGTTTAGGGTCAAATACATAATCTACATCAGTGGCTGTCAAAGACGTAGCCCATTGAATCCATCGCGGGTGTAGAGCTTTCGAATTAGGAACACTCGCTTTAGTAACAGCCTCTAAGGCCGGAACCGGGGAAACGACAACAATGCGTTGACCCTGGGCCAGCGGTCTTTCTTTAATAACAGCCATCTGTACTGCAGTGAGAACTTTCTCAGTTTGTGCAAAATGTTGCTCTGCAGCAGAATACAAGTGAGATTTGTATGCAATCGGGACAGTCTCCCCTTCATTAAAGGTGACATAAGTAAACCCAACAGCCCCAGGTATTACCCTGATCACTAAATGTGGCTTATTGTCCCGAGTGTGTAAGTGTTTAACTGCTAAAAGATCACTCTGTAATTCTCGCAGGATGTGTGTATGTTCAATCGTCCAAAGTTTACTCGAAAAATTCGGGCGAATCAACTCGTATAATGGTTTTATACGCGTTGCATATTCAGGAATGTAAGTTCTGCCAAAATTCAGAAACCCCAACAATGACTGGAGCTTCCGAACCGTATTAGGAGGCTGCAATAAAGCACATTTCTCCAAAAAATGTGGCGCCAAGCTCTTGCCCTCACTCGACAACTCATATCCCAGGAAAATGACGCTGAGGAAGGCAATCTTTGATTTCTTAAAATTAAACTTATAGCCAATATCAGCAAACCCCACAACAATGCGCGATACGCGCCTTAGATGTTGCAGAATCTCATCATCCGTCAGATATATGTCATCAACATATGATAATGCTTCAGGGTCAAACTCATGCAGCATTTCAATTACACGAGCCGAAAACAGTCCTGGGCTATTCTTATACCCCTGAGACAAACGACAAAAAATTTTCTGAGAGCCAAACGCACTGAAACAGGTATAGTCCCGACTCTCGGGCGCTATATTCTGGCAGAAAAATCCATTTGAGATATCCAATGTTGTTTTGTATTTTTTACGCACTATATTATTCATAAGCGCTGCGCTATGTGAATTCTGTATTGCATATGTGCGTGTATGACTATTCAAATGTCGGTAATCCACCACCATCCTATATGAATGGTCAGGTTTAGCAACCGGAAACAAGGGATTATTCATCGGCGAGATACAGGGCTCAATAACACCCTGATACTCCAATTCTGTAAGAATTTTCCTAACCGATGCCCTTGCTTCAAATTTGATAGGATATTGCGGTTGTGGCTCAGGTTCGCCCTTTATCGGAATTACATGATAAGGTGATTGTCTGTCCCACCCCACGTTATTTCTATACAAGGCGGGAGCCTGTGCTAGAGCCCATGATTTACTATAGGACTCCGCGAGTTCTCTCGGAACAAGTGGTGAGAAGGAAGGTGTAATAACCTCCTCCCCAACTGGACAGTCGCGAACAAAGTCAGGTGGCCAATCTTGTTCGGCCAACAGAACATCATATGATTTTACCACATGGTCCCAAAAAATGGCGTTTATAATACGGTCAATGTCCCCTTCCAATCGCAGAGTTACTTCATATACTCTATCAGGATCAGAGACTCGCATATCCGCCGTTTCTACTTGTATGAAGTCATCAGTTGCTTTCACCTCCAGATGCTCTAGAAGACTCCGGCGAACTATTGAGACCTCTAGCGCGCTGTCTAACAGTGTTAACACCCATGTCTTGTTCGTCAAGAGAACTCTCTTCTTGAGCGGCATGTCTAACTGAGACAGCTGCCACTTTCTTCTTTTTGAATTGCTGTTTCTGTTGCAGAGGTTTCTCTTCTTGTTTAATAGAAACCTCCGCTGAGCGTTGTGAATCCTGTCTCGGTTTCACGTACTCCGTTCTCCGCTCCGACCGCCCACCTCTCTCACTTCTCTTTTCCGAGGAGTCCTGAAAGGAACGAGATTGGCGTGTATCAGTATATTGATATCTATCAGGCGTCTTCAAAGTATCCCTATTCCTGAGATTATACTTATTCTGTGGGGTCTCCGATTGCGGAGACTGCCCATCATCCTTCTTAGGTGTTTGCTGTTTCTTTTCCCAGCGCTTTTTCGAACCCTCAGGTTGTCACTGTTTAGCATTATCTTTATTATTTTTACCCTGTAACAGGGGTTTTTGTGGTCTAGCCCCTAGGCTATCACGACCAATACTAGAATATGTTTCCGCTATTATTCTCGGAAGCTCCCGCTCCGGTTGAAGCAGCGGAACATCCCGAAGACGCATACGCACTGCTAGTGCTACTGCCTCTCCTTTGAGATTACTCAAAATAATAGAAGAAACTGTGGCAAAATTGCCCAGCAACTGCATGCCCAAATCCAAGGCAGGGGCAGCCCCATATTCATCCTGAATCTGTTTAAGTACGTCCGGTAAATTAGCTAATGTTGGTGTACCATGTGCCGTAGTGTAGAGCGCGGCAAACACCGTGCCCCAGGTATTACAAAGGTCCACCGGAGGAACCATCCCGTACGGCAAACACATCGTCAAAATTCTATGTTTATCCTGAGGTCCCGTATGGGGAAATACTGCTTCCAGCGTATGAATTTTTTGCGCCAGCCAAAACGGAGTCTCCTCTCGTTTAGCCGGTGCTTTACCCATAACTGAGTGTACAGTGGCCGGATTAAGACCCGGAACCACCGCCTGTGGGTGCGCTGGAGCAGCACGCGCTGCATTCGTGTTTAATGTCTGCATCACAAACTGAACTAATCGTCTATATGTAGCCGTTAATTCTGTATATAAACGACGAACTTCAACCACTGCCAATTGAGCAACCGCAGGATGTGGTGTATATGTAGCCAATAAAGGCCAGATAGGACCATCATTACTCAGTAGACCTAACCTTACTTGTGCTATTGTGTGTGGGAGGGCGCCATCAAGCCAATTATGGTGTTCTTGATAAGATAGAGGTATTTCTAAATAAGCGTAAGCCCTGTATTGTCCAGGGGCATTCGCAACTGTGTATTCGTGAAAAGTATTTGTTCCCCCATCCACTGCTGGAAAAGCGACCCAAGAATAAAAAAGTTCCGATCTATAGGCTGCATGGGCGTCCACCACAAAAGTGACCGGACCCCCCTGGACTGTCAGTCCATGTGTTAATAGATGTCCCGTGAGCGGATGTCGCATATTAATTGCTATGTTCACTACATTAGGATTCGCCATTTTATAAAAAACAGCCGCAGGGCAGAGAAGGCACACCAATATCAGGGTTTTTTCCTTTCAAAGTTCAAGCTTGAACAACCGACCACTAAGCAATAGGAAGCACCTATGTCGTGGCGGCGGAAACCCTCAGCCCCACGGACGTCTCCGTATACGGAACCGAGGAGTCAAAATATATATGAGACCAAGAGAGTCAGTCGGACCTAATCATTAGAGTCAGACCAAACGTTGGCGGCACCATGTCGCGTGGGCTCTCATTATTCTAAATGAGACTACTGGATTTCTAGGTAGCAAGATCGATAACGGTGTGGGGGACTGAGTCGGACCCACGTGTCAAGAACTCTGTCACCCTAAATCCGGTTTTTGCTCCGGCTAACTAGCAGTGCCTCATTTCTCCCATGTGGAAGGAATGATTTGGCAGCCGAGCGCATGACATCTTTGGAACTTCTCAGGGATGTCGTGGTTACTCAGATCCAAACCAACTCTCTTATTTCCAATATGATCTCATATACAAATGACAAAGACAGTATAAGTTTTATATAATGTTTTAATAAAACGACTGTATTTTAGATATTAAGGCGTGAGCCGCAATAACCAGAACGATACAACACAGTAGGATTGTAATAGTTACCAGGAGAGTAAAACATAAAAACAAAGCTATCATATTGTCAAACAGTTTCTACTCTCCCTCTGCTTGTTCTATCTAGAGCACAGCATGTTAAGCTTCTAGCTTGCCTATTAGAATCACTATGGGGATATCAGCCCTCATACCTGAGCAAAGACCTGTGATCTTGGTTCAGCATCTGCAACGAGGCAGTCAGCGTCAAGTTGTGGTTCCCTGGTCGGAATCTCCCTCTTCCGTGTATTGGGACAAGGAAGTGATTTTATAACTATCATGGCATCGTGATCACAAAATGTTCCTACGCAGGAATGCCAAGTCTAAACTCTTACCACGTCTATCAGCAACGTACCAGACTGTACCCTTGACTGAAGCACAGAGTAAATATGTTATGGAGAACTCCAGTGCTGAAGTAGGCAAAACAGTGTGATATGAATAAAAAACAACACCGTAGAACTGGCTATTTGAAAAATAACAGTACGAAGCCTAATAAAAAGCATGTAGAGCAAAGTGCACAGAGGCTCTAAGCTGTCAGCAAATGAATAAAACATATTCAGGGCAAAATGCACAAAGGCCTAAAGCCTGACGCTAAAGCGCAAAGAATACGTAAAACTAACCACACTACAGAGGCGTGCAATAGGTGTTGCTGTGGGCGTGCCACAGCAACATCCATTGCATGTTGACGCTGCCTCAGATTTACGAGTTTTCGTAAACCTGAGGCAGCACCAAAATCTAACGCCACCCCAGGGGTGGCATTAGCAAGACCCAACGAGGAGGAATACCTTTTTTCCTCCTCATTTTTGCTTTTTCAATGTGTGCTGCATTGTGCAGCACACATAGAAAGAGCAACATGTCAGACATGATTGTTTATGTGCAGAAAGGTGTTCCTTCCTGCACATAAACAATCATTTCAAAATTACGCTTTGGCACTTCTGTGTGCCCTGCATTTGTGCTGCAGAAGTGCCAAATCTCCATTAGTGATTGTCTATGTGCAGGAAGGGACACCTTCCCGCACATAAACAATCACACCCCTCAACGCAGACATCTTTGCATGATGGTACAAGGATGCCTGCGTTGGCGCTGGTAGCTAAATTTAGTCCAGGGGACAATACAGGGGTGCGCTGTATTGAATTAAATACGGCGTTGTGAAAATTACGGAGCGCAGGTCTGCCAATTTTGGCACAGCATTGCGCTCTGTAATTTTCCTAAGAATATGGGCCTTAAACTCTAGCATCGAGGCAAAACAGAAGGAAGCCTTTTTAGGAATGAGATCTGCTTATATCCCAATTCTCCAGATTAAAAATGCCTGTTAGAAGATGGCAGTCACCACTGGCTAGTTGTGGTTAGCATTGTGTTTCCATAGGTTAAGCATTTTTTGGTTTTCTTAAAACTTTGTTGTTTGATGAATCTTCACAGATCTTTCCAAAAAAGTCTAACCCACCTCAACTCCTTCTTGGAAAGTTGTAGGGTGATTATTCAAGTGGGCCAAAAAAATGGTGGGGCCCCAAAATACATTTTCCACATTCATTTTTCCTTAGGAAATGTAAACGCGGCTACAGTCCAAAGGGCTAAATGAATGTAGACACAATTTGGCAGAAAGCAAGATCTTGGGCCAGAAGGCAGGTATTTTGTGATTTGGTGGAAATAATGTCATTAGTTTTTGAGATATTAAGGCTCAAAATGTATGTATATTTCACACTGCAAACAATTTGCGAACAGACAGATCTCAAGGTAAGATCTGATTAGCTGCCATCAGATATGGCAGTGACCATCTTAGGCCTCGGGACTCAGTCCCTTATCCTAGGAAAAAAACATTAAAAAGTATATATTTATGGGGCAGGGTAGGGATACCCTGCCTCCACCCCCCCACCCCAGGCCTGGTGGGGTCCAAGGGCCTGTAGAGAATAAGACCTAAGGGGATTGAGCTTCTGGAACCTGTAGAAACTTGGGGAGGGGAGAGCATGTCCCCTTTAACTTAAATCAATTTTGGTACCTGAGAAAGGAGTCTCCAGGGCTAGTAGAGGCTTGGCTGGGGGAGCCACATGCCACCCTTCACAGTACTTAAAACAAAATTGCTGGCTTTTGCCAGCACCCAGGATGGGTACTGGCAGGGGAGTTAGCAGGGGCCACAGGGGTCCTGGGGCTCCCACATGAAAAATAATGATCTGGACTTCTCAACTGGCCACTGGGAGATCCAAAATATGAATTAAAAGAAATAAAAATGAATAGTAAATGAGTGGCAGGAACAGCTCATTAATTATTTGCAGCTTCTTACTAGAAGCGCTCAATAATACCCTGCAAGGGATGTTTAAACATATTTTGTCAGCCTGGTGGTGTCCCGAGAAGGGGTGAGGGCACAGCCAAGCATTTCTTTAATGTTTTGGGGGCTACCGGGATTACAGCAATTATCCGAGCAACATAAAAAAGTAAGGGAGTCATTCCGACTTTTCCCCCATCGAAAGACCGCTCTGCGGTCAAAAGACCGCGGGGGTCATTTCGACTTTCCCGCTGGGCCGGCGGGCGACCGCCAAAAGGGCGCCCGCCGGCCCAGCGGGAAAGACCCTGCAACAATGAAGCCGGCTCCGAATGGAGCCGGCGGAGTTGCAGGGGTGCGACGGGTGCAGTAGCACCCGTCGCGATTTTCACTGTCTGCAAAGCAGACAGTGAAAATCCTAATGGGGCCCTGTTAGGGGGCCTCACGACACCCGTTCCCGCCATCCTGGTTCTGGCGGTGTAAAGGCTGGCGGGAAGGGGGTCGGAATCCCCATGGCGGCGCTGCAAGCAGCGCCGCCATGGAGGATTCTCTGGGCCAGGGGTAATCCGGCGGGAAACCGCTGAATCCCCTTTTCTGACAGCCCTGGAAGCACCGCCAGCCTGTTGGCGGTGCTTCCGTTGCCCTCCGCCCTGGCGGTCATGGACCGCCAGGGTTGGAATGAGGGCCTAGATCTCCTGTGTAGTTAAATCCATGACCCCAGGAGAGCTTATCATATTTTTTACAGCACTCCTAGCTGGAGCTCTGTGCTCTTCTGCTTTATGCCATGGTCAGGTGGTTGTCCTCTTCGAAGTGCCTGAGGAGTAGGTTCCAGTGGTTCCAGCAGATGCAGCTCTTCTCTTCAGCGCCAGATCAGGAGACTCTTCCAGAAGGGGGTTCTGCTTGGATGGCGGTTACTCAAGCACGCTGAAATGCTGTGAGGTTCTTGGCCATTGAAGATGTCAAGATGGATGGATTGATGTTCGTCTGGTCAGTGCTACAAAAGGACCACAGATTCATACCACACTGGATTGACCACCTGTTTGCTATTCTACAGGTGGCGTCTTTAAAGTGAGTTTCACCACCTTTGCTTTATTTGAACAATGCCTTAAGCGCTTTAAGGAGAAAAATGATTCTGCACCTCTCAAAGTTTTTGCCATAAGTGCCTTTACTCAACCTCAGAAGAGATGCGTGAATGTTTAATGAATATGTTCAGAGCACTTACATAATCACCTGGCTAAATCAGTTTTGCATTGGTTCACTTGGGGCCAAAGTGAGAGATGCTGTTGAAATAAAGACTGGCTACTGTAAAACCTTAGTGGCTTTAAAAAGAGACCCAACCACTGAGGACCTAAGGCATATACCAAGTGCTTTTAGACTGAGGGGAGCCACGGACACTGACGTCCATGTGGTCAGACAAAAAGTATTTAATTCGGAGGGGCACTTGGCTAAGGATTGTACTGCACCTTTCTGCACAAGGTGTAGAAATACTGGCCACAAAGCAGAGGATTGTGTGGCTGAGAAAATGTGCAATCTTTGTGGCTCAACTGAACATGAGTTTAAAACTGCCCCTCTTCCTATGCCTTTAAAATTTAAGTTGCATAAACACAGGAACCTTTCCCTCCTCACCAGAGTACAGGGAGCTCAAGGGAAGATGGTGAGGCAGAAAAGGAAGAAATAAGCATTTTATTTTGCAGTTCACACTCTAGTTTTCAAAAGGTAGTTAAGAGGACTCTATTATATATGGAATGTGCATGGAATGGACATGAGATTCAGCTAAATAATGAGCATTGCTGTTCCTCATTATGATGCAGGGACAATGTTTTGAGCTAACTACCACAGCTCCTTTTATGTGACAGAAATATTTTTGCAGAGGTGATTTTAACTGTTGATTGGATGTTAAAGATAGAACATCTTGTTCTGAATTGTACCTTAACAGTAACTCCAAATCACGGCAGAATATCATTGCTGGTTTTCATTGACAGGATGCTTACATGCCTACCGCCACGCTCAGAATGGACAGCCACATAAAAAACAACACTACATTGGGCAATTAAAAAAACACACACCTGACACCCATACACACACCACACCCAAACCACTATAAAACACACACCCACATTACCCACAACCCTTTACAAGCAACAATAACTGCCAGGAGATTGACACGAACAGCACAGAGACAACTAGACACACACCACTCACACACATACATCCCTCACGTACTCCACATCACAGACACACCACCACATTACTCAACACACTCTCACCAACACACACCACACAACACCCATGGTACCACAAATGCACCCCCTTTTCACTGAAGAGGAGTTAAGGGTCAGGGTAGAGCCACAGCTGTTTGGAGCACAGGCACACAAATATCCATTGCAAGGAAGATGGAGCTATGGCGGAGAATCGTGGCCAGGGTGAATGCCGTGGGACAGCACGCAAGAACAATGGACGAAATGAGGGAGAGGTGGGGAAGTTACATTCCATAGCAGCATGGCACCAGCTCGCCATACAGAGGACTGGCGGTGGACCCCCACCTCCTTCCCCACAGTTCATAGCATGGGAGGAGCAAGTGCCGGCAACACTGCATCCTGAGGGACTCGCTGGAGTAGCCGGAGGACTGGACACTGGTAAGTCAACATTTATTAATCATCACCCCCCAAACCTGCATGTCATCTCACCCCATCACCCTCACTCCCATCACTCCACTCCATCCCAAACACTGCACCTACACATATGACTAACCACAATGCCAAGCCCTGCATGCTATACCAATGCATGGACACCCCTCTCAGCCCTGGGAAAAGTAACATTCACCCAATACATCACCATACACAAGCAAACGGTGGCAGGGCAACCCCAACTATAGAGGGGAAGCCAGGGATGTACCCCTGGCTTCCCCTCTTTAAACATAAAAATATAGGGTTCCATGAAATGATACTCAATTAAAAACATCAGTTCTGGAATAAACAACATTAAGGGCCTGATTTAGAGGTTAGCGGAGGGGTTAGTCCATCACAAATGTGACAGATTTCCCGACTGCCGTATTACGAGTTCTTTAGGCTATAATGGAATTGTAATATGGTGGTGGGATATCCCTCATATTTGTGACAGAGTAACCCCTCCACCAAACTCTAAATCAGGTCCTTTGTCTTTCAAGTAACAATCAACTCTGTACAAAAGCAAAATGTTTACAATTCATGAATGTAATTCTGATGTTAAAACTCCACTAATTAGCAATACAGTAAATCAGACCTGGGAGTAATTTTAATTATGCAGGAACAATTAGAGTAATTTTGATAATTCTGCAGTACCCTTGGCACAAGGATTTACCAAAAACTAAGTGATTATGCCCGCTTGTGTAATAAGAGTAATTTGGGGGGGAAATGCACCGCAGAAGAACATAAATAACGCGCTTAGGGAGCGCAATCGACTGATGGTGGCTCCTGTAATGTTGCATTTAGCTGTATTTTCCCAGCGCAAAATGCATCCTTGGGTCCATTTTGGACGCAAGGGTGTATTACATGGTATGAAAAAAGCATTAAATGCATGGTTATGCATCCAGTGTAATTCCACCTAATATTGCATCATTTCACTGCAATTTTGTGTAATTATGCTACAGAGAATTACACGAGTTACACCCACCCCTATTAATCATCTGAGCTTCTTTGGCTATCAAATGTGATTCATAAAAATTAGAAAGCAAAGAAAACATGCATCCACCCCCCTTGCCAAAGAGTGATAACCGCTCCTTGATAATCATTGTGAATTAACAGCACCTTTAATATAATTGTCATTGATGACATAGTTTATTATTCAGAAAATAACAACTATTTTTTATTACATTGAATCAATTTTCTTTCTAGTTGGAATTGGAAGGCTCTTAATGACAACTTCAGCGGTCTTTTATAAAGGCCACCGAAGCCACAGGCGCCAAAAGATCGACCGCCATATTACAAGTACTGAAGGATTTCCACCACAATTTGGGTGGAAATCCGTCAGCAGTTGTGCTACTGGTCGGTGGCCCAGAGGTGGTTCCACAGCCATCACTGCCACACCAAAAAGACTCTGCCCACTGTGTGGCGGGGTCCTGATGGCGGGGCGCTGCCAGCGGTGGAAGTGCTGGGTCCCGTTCCCTGGCGGACGACCTCCTCACCAGACAAGCTAAGTCGATCGTCTGACAGGGGAGGGAGGTGGAAGGGTGGGGGGGGTGTTGTGTGTTCATGTGTAAGTAGGTGCATGTCTGCGTGTGTGTGTATGCGTGTGTGAATGTAAGTGTCTATGCGTGTGTGTATGCATGTGTGAATCTAAGTGTGGGATTTTTTAAGTGAGTGCGTGTTGGTATGTTTGTGTGAATGCGTGTCTGTTGGTGCGAGTGAATGAGTGTATGTATGCGTGTTGATGAATGAGTGTATGTATGCATGTTGGTGAATACGTGTATGTAATTGTTGGCAAATGCGTAAGTGTTGGTGAATGCGTGTATGTGGGATGCGTGTGGGTGTGTGTGTGCGTGTACGCAGGGAGGGGGGTGCTGTCATAGAAGTGGGGTGGGGGGTTGTGGAATCGAAGGGAGGGTGTTGGGGGAGTTATTTGCTGACAACAGGAATGGAATTTCCTGTTGCCGGCAGCCTTTTCTCCAGGGTCTTCGTGGAGGTGCTACCGCCGCGGAAATGAGACTCATAATACTGCTGGAGGTCTTCAGTGGACAGACGGCCTGGAGGTGCTATCCTTCAGCCCGGCTGCCCTACCACACCCTGGCGGTACCAGCGTAGATGTGGCGGTTTGGCTAATGTGGCGGTCTTCACTGCCAGCCCGTCGGTGGTGAGACCGCCACCGCAGTCCAAAGAGGGCCTATATTTTTATTAATGAAAAACGCACTGGTTAGCCCAGCAGCTCTGATACCAGTCCTCTCTTTTGAGAAAGTGATCCCAGGGTGCAATGGTACATGTATTTAATCCCACAGTCAGTTAATTAATGTTCTGGGGAGCAGCTCCAGGGCTGATGCTCGATGTTGCTCATGGTTTGAGACCCTAAGGTGTTGGCGGGGATATTAATGGCGGCCTCTCCGCAAGAAGCAGGCATTTGGGCAGGTTCTTGGGGCATCTGAGCTCAGTGGTCTACATTATTTGAGACTCTAGGGGGCTATGGAGTGATAATAATGGCTACCTCTTTGCAGAGAGGAGGCAGGTGGGATTGACTGCACATTAACCAAAGCTCATACATTGTTTGGACTGAAGGGAATGCTGCATTGATGATATTGTTTGTATCTCTGCAGAAAGGTGGCAGGTGGGTTTGACTACACATTAATCAAAGCTCATACCTTGTTCTGTCCTCTAGATGGCGCTGGAGTGATACTAATGGTTGTACCTCTGCAGGAAGGAGGCAGGTGGTTTGGCTGAGCGTTAACCTGAACTCATGCATTGTTTGGGGCTCTAGAGGGTGCTGCAGTGATAATAATGGTAGCCTCTCTGCAGAGATGAGGCTGGTGGGTTGGACTGCACGTTCACTCAAGCTCAAACATGGTTGGGACTCTGCAGTGGTGTAACAAAACTTGAGGGCCCCCCTGCAAAATACATGGAGGGGCCCCCCATGCTCTGGATCAGTTAGGAGCTCTCAGGCCAGGGACTCACCACCTGTGCAGAGTGCTGGAGTGGGCCCGCTGGAGCTCAGGGCACAGCGCAGGCTGTGGGGGGCTATTGTTATGCTACTGGGGCTCTGGAGGAGGCTGGAGTGATAATAATGGCTTCCTCTCTGCAGAGAGGAGGCAGGTGGGTTTGACTCTGAGTTCACCCAAGCTCATACATTGTTGTAGTCTCCAGGGGTTGCTGCAGTGAGAATAATGGCTGCCTCTCTGCAGAGCGGAGGCAGGTGGGTGTGACTGCACATGAACCTGAGCTCATACATTGTTCTGTTCTCCAGAGGGCGCTGTAGTGATAATAATGGCTGCCTCTCTGCAGAGCGGAGGCAGGTGGGTGTGACTGCACATGAACCTGAGCTCATACATTGTTCTGTTCTCCAGAGGGCGCTGTAGTGATAATAATGGCTGCCTCTCTGCAGAGCGGAGGCAGGTGGGTGTGACTGCACATGAACCTGAGCTCATACATTGTTCTGGTCTCCAGAGGGCGCTGTAGTGATAATATTGGCTGCCTCTTTGCAGGGAGGAGGCAGGTGGGCTTGACTGCACATTAGCCTGAGCTCATACATTATTCTGGCCTCTAGAGGGCGCTGCAGCGATAGCAGCAGCTGCCTCTCTACAGACAGCATTTGTGCACATAGGCCACTGTCTCTGTTTTTGTGATTTGTGATTCCTGGCTGCACAGGAAGCTCCTGTCTGCCTCTCTTTGTTGACCTCCTTTGGGAAATGTTTCTTATCTGTTTGCACCATTACAATCCTGACAGGTGATAATTAAGTGCAGGTTCCTGGGTTCATAAATACTGAAAGAAAATATAGGAAAAAAGAGCGGCATCCTCATGAAAACCACACATTTCGTGAAATATGATAAACATCACTCCAGCCAGAAAGAGGCAGCGAGAATATAAATATGCCCCGAGGCGACGACCACCCCCTGACACCCTGTGGAGTGTTTCATGGCCTGGCAACGCTTCACTTACCTGTTTTCCAGGTGTCGGGGTGGTGCTAGTAGAGGGGTGTGGGTGGCAGGGGCGGTATTATGTACTTTCCACCAACTCCTTCCTCTTCCGGGATTGGGCTGAAGTGGCCACTTCATACATCAGTCCTTGTCCCATCAAGAGCTGGCGATGCCAGTAGGTCTGGCTCTAATGTGCTACACCGTGTACTATCACAGACATACCGCTCAGCCTGCACTCACATGGACAGAGTATTTACCTCTGGTGCCCTGGTAATAGGAGAGATATCCAGGAAAGGGTGTCTGTCTGGCTGGTTTGATAGATCCCAGCACAACCAAGAAGAAGAGGGATGAATTATTTGAGAGGGCACGTAGGCATAAAGTGGAGAGCTACGATGCTCACAAGACGTGCCAGCAAGTGCCTTGTCACCATGAAAGTGTCCAAAAATACAACCGTTTATTCACAGACAACCCTGTGGAGGAAGAACAAGTGGGATCCAAAGGAAGTGTCCTGATGTAATTTCAGTACCAAACCTGGAAGCTGCATTTCACACAGACTGAAAGTGACAGACTCTCTAGGTAAGAAAGCCAAGCAAGACTGGATTCCTATGATCAGAACCTGATGGGCTACTTGTCTGAATCACCAACCTTTTCCCTATAGCTCAAAGACAAGAGCTTCCTTGAGGTGTTCTGAAGGTAGTAATGTACCCTCCATCTTCTTGATATCCGGGCAGAAGGTAAGATGAGTGCAGGGGGTGAGCCAAGAGCCAGTGACCATCAAACAGAGGTCCAGGTCTAAGGAGTATTCCCAGAACCAACAGTTCTGTGTTATCAGCATTCAGCTTCAAAAGGTTATTGGTCATCAATCACACAACTGCAGCAAGGTCTTCCCAAGAGTGAGGAGAAGATGAGAGTTACAACCTCTTTCTTATAGCAGGAACTGAATAACAACAGTGGAGTAAAAAAGGATGAACTTAAGTCAACTAAAGTGGTCAAAACACAGTCAAAGAGTTCCACAATAATTCTTAATTACTCAGGGGGTTATTACAACTTTGGAGGAGGTGTTAATCCGTCCCAAAAGTGACGGTAAAGTGACGGATATACCACCAACCGTATTACGAGTCCATTATATCCTATGGAACTTGTAATACGGCTGGTGGTATATCCGTCACTTTACCGTCACTTTTGGGACGGACTAACACCTCCTCCAAAGTTTTAATAACCCCCTCAGTGTCCAGTGTTCTTTCTTAATTGACAAAAACTAAATACTAAAGAACAATTAACAAAACAAACAAAAATGAACTGTGATTTCTCTAACACCACTTGAACTTAGCACAATGACAGCACTCGACATTACCCATCCCCTCAGACTATAATACACCTCTGTCAGTATAGAACACGCCCACTATCACCCGGCAATCCTATCACTTTGGCAATCAACTCATACACAGGGGGACTGATTCACAAAGGTAAACTTAGGACCAGATTTAAGAAAAGTGGCGCTGCACCCAGTGCACTGCCATATTTTTTGCGCCCCTTAGTGCCCCCCTAGCGCCACCATGTGTGTGCTGCATCTAAGCTACAGCGCACCATGGCAGTAGTTAGGGAACTAGCGTGAAATTCTTTGATGCTAGTTCAGAGCTTTGCAGTCATAATTTTGCTATATATCGATATATCATCCGGGAAAAACAATATATGAGGCACCCCCTCCAGTACTCTTTTCATTAGTCTCTGGAAGCAAGCAGCAGCTGATGCCAGTCCAAATGGTGTTCTGATGAATCGATAGGTACCAAGAGGGATAACAAAGAAAGTGAGATGCCTAGACTCATCATTCAATTTAACTTGATGATGCGCAGATGATAGGTCTATTACACTAAATACACTGGCCCCACCAGTGTCTCTGAGATGTTAGGAAAGGGCTGGCAATCAACCCAAATATGTCTGATTAAATCCCTAAGGTCCACACACATCCGGTTACCCTTACCTCCAACCTTAGGAGCTAACACTAACAGAACCAGCCACTCAGAGGATTCTATTTCCTCAATGACACCCTTAGTTATTAATCTTTGAATCTATTCTTTGGGAGGTTCCAACATGAGATTTGGGACGTTTCTGTCCTCATGCACACAAGGTAAGGCATTACTGTTCAATATGATATTATGCTGAAAGCTTTTTACAAAGTCCCAATTTCTCACTGAATACCTTAGTAAACTCCAGTAAGTTATCGTCATGCTCACTTGAAATGATCATAACTTGCTGCAAGGTATTAGGGGTAGGTGTGATATTCATGTCCCATTCTTAACACCATCCCAACAGGTTATCTCCCAATGGGCTACTTATACTTTCCCGATAGTTTCTTTGTTATTGAATTTTATTTTCATCTAGGAGTACAACAAAACCTCAACTTTGTTGCCACCATAGCTTACTGGTTTGATGTCTGGTGAAAGAAGGGAAATGCCTTGTTCTCCAAACAGCATCTCTCCCAATTCTTATCCCCCATCATGGTATACAGCGACCTTGAGTCTGCCAACACCATTAATTATTCTTTGTCATCTAAAGAATAAAAGACTCAGGCATGACAGTGGGTTCACCATCTACATCACTCAGTTTTGCTTTCACATTCAATACCAGTTTTAACTCTTCAGACACTGAGTCCACTCCCTGGTTCTGACTCTTCTCACCTTTGCAAATTCTGGAATAAAGGCCTTTCTTGTTGCATTTCCTACAGTACTTTGCAGAACATTAGGGACTATTTGTAGAATGACTGGGTTTCAATCTAATGTTCTTGTTGTCACTGTTACTCAACAATTGTTGCCCTTCTGGTTTCACCTTAGAAACCAAATGAACCTGACTAGACCCTTTGCTGGGTGACTCCACTGCCTGATTATTAGTGCGAGCAGAGGATGGTAAATCATGCATCTACCACACCCAGGAATTAGTGTTTTCCATGCCTTCAACGATAGCAGTGGGTTCCCTAAGTTCAGGATTCTGCTTTAATAACCTTTCTTGAACTCCCACATCGTTCATCTAGGGTCCTTAAAACTGCAATATAGTTCCTTACACTTTCATTCTTAACTTGAAACTCTCATACAAGATATGTGATGCTCTAAAATTACATTAATCCTGTCCCCAAAGTGCTTCTCTAACATAAATACTGGCATTTCATATATACCTCTACCATCACCATCTGCATTTCCCACAGAACTAAACGTTCCCCCTTTCAGATAAAAAAAATGAGGTGGAGGCAAATTGTCAGATACCATTGTCTAAATTCAAGGATGAGTGGTATGGCCAACATGAATGGCACAGAAGGTCATAACAAAAGCTTTCTTCCAAACGCAGCTGGTCAAATCCAGAACTCACCCCAAAAAACTGTACAGCACCTTAAGACAACAAACATCCACACCATTCACCCAACACAAATTCCACAATAGAATGCGACAAAGACTGCACAATATTCTTCTCAAACAAAAAGTCATACCTGGCCTAAAACCCTATTCCCACATTGCCACCCCTTTACTGACAGTGCCAGCCAAGAATCTCTTCCATCTTATCTGTTCCACCCGACATCCTGGGTGTGGTATTCCTTCCAAGTTTTTCCCCTCATACCCTGAGTTTTGCTGATCCTGTTTTTCCTAGTATTAGGACTCTGTGCATGATAACATTGAATTACACCTAATTGGAGCATTTCATTTACTTGTAAGCTCTTAGTAAGTGGTACTACAAGTACCCATGGCATGCAAATTATTTACTACACGTGGAGAACAGCACTCATTGTGCCATACACTGAAGTAACCTTTAAAACATGTCTCAGGCCTGCTACTACAGCTTGTAGTGCAGTTTTAAACTGCCATTTCTACCTGTAAAAATAAACCTATAGCAAGGCCCTTAAGGCTCATATGGCAGGGTGCAGTGTATTTAAAAAGTATGACAAGTGTTTACGTTTTTCATGTCCTAACAGTGAAAAAAACTCCTAAAGTCATTTTCACTGTTCTAAGGCCTGTTCTAAGGCCTGTCACTCCTACAGACTAACACTGGGCTTATTACATTTTATTAGTGATAACTACACATAGCGAGCAGGTACAGATAAGCTGTTTACACTCAAATTAATTGTAATTGCTCTTAGATGGTGAAGTCAGTTTTTAAGTTCAATAGCGGCTGGTGACATTTGAAAGTGGTAGGCATAAAAGTTGAATATGACTTTTATGTACTGAGCGAAGTGAACAAGAAAAAATGAAAAGAATTGACAAATGGTGCATTTTAAGCACCTGAATTTAGTGAGAATTCAAGGTTTATAAAGCAGCGGGAATGTATAGTCTTGAAATATTAAGCACATTAAAAACTCTTTACTTTAATGTGCAAATTGTGCAGCACGACAACTTCAGGCCCTTTTAAGTGTATACTTGAACTGCATGTGGTATCAGCTCTGGAAGCAAAGGCTCTAACCAGGCATCAGGAAGCACCCACAGCTGCTGGCTGCAATCAGTCATACAGAAATGTGTGCAGACAGGTCTTTAATTAGGATGAAAAAAGTAAAAAAGTAAGGGCTGTCTTAATCAATCAAAGTTTTTGTTACTCACCCGTAAGGGTCTCAAGGCACTGGGGGGGAGGGGCCTCATCCGAAGAGCCACGTCTTGAGGTTCTTCCTGAAGATAGTGAGCAATGGGCTTTGTCTGAGGTAAAGGGGCAGGTTCTTCCAGCTCTTTGCTGCGATTCAGGTGAAGGATCGTCCTCTGGGGTGGTTTTTTTAATATGAGGGACGGTGGCCAGGGCCATCTGGGCGGAGTGTAGGGATATGGTGGGGGTGTGGAAGGAGACACAGTGGTTCAGGTAGGCCAGTCCATCGTTGTGTATGGCTTTTTACTTGTGGGTGAGTAGCTTGAAGGTGATTTGTTTTTCTATCAGGAGCCAGTGGGAGGTCCTCAGGTGCAGGGAGATTTGTTCTTGGCGTGGGAGGTTAAGGACCAGTCTGGCGGCGGCATTCTGGATGAGTTGCAGCTTTTTGATGTTTCGTAGAGCGTCGCCGTAGGCCAGCTTGCTTGTGACTAAGACGTGGGTGATTGTCCTGTGGCTGTCTGCTGGGATCCATTTGAAAAAAAAAAGTTTCAGAGTTTGCTGAGGGTGTGCAAGCAAGAGGAGTTGACTGCGTTTACCTGTCGGGTCATAGATAGGAAGGATTTGAGGACGAGGCCTAGGTTATGGTCATGCTCAGTTGGTGAAGGTGGGGTGCTGAGAGATGTGGGCCACCAGGGGTCGTCCCATGCTGGGGTGGCATTTCCGAAAATGATGAGCTCCATCTTGTCAGAGTTGAGCCTGAGGCAGCTTTCTCTCATCCAGGTGGTGACGGCTTCGGTGAGGGAAATGATGAGTTGTGTGTCCTCAGCGTATGACATGATGTTCATTCCGTGGCTTCTGACGATGGCTGCGAGTGGGGTTGTGTATATGCTGAACATATTTGGACTCATAGAGGATCCTTGGGGAACTCCACAGCTGACTCCTGTGGGTTTAGATGTGTAGGGAGTGAGGCTGACCCTCTGAGTCCTTCTGGAGAGGAAGGAGTGGATCCATTTCAGGGCTGTTCCGTGGATTCCCATGTCGTGGAGTCTGGTGCATAGTGTGCTGTGGGAGACCGTCTCAAAGGCCGCTGAGAGGTCGAGGAGTATGAGTGCTGTGGTGTGGCCGTGGTCTAGAAGTGATCGGAAGTCATTGGTGGCTGCAAGAAGAGCTGTCTCCATGCTGTGGTTGCTGCAGAACCCGGATTAGGAGATGTACAGAGAACTGTTGACATCAATGAAATTTCATAGTTGTGTGTAGATGGCTTTCTCCAGTACTTTGGCCGGGAAGGGTAGCAGTGAGATGGGCCGGAAGTTCTTTAGTTCTGATGGGTCGACCAAGGGTTTCTTCAGGAGGGGGCATACTTTGGCCTGTTTCCAGTCCTCAGGGAAGGTGCCAGTGTTTCTGGAGTGGTTTACCGTGTTCCAGAGCTCTGGGGCGATGGATGCGCTAGCTCTGATGTAGATGTGGAGCAGGAAAGGATCCATGGGGGTTTCCGAATGGGTGCTGTTCATGATGCTTTCTGTTTTCTTTGTGGTGAGCGTGGACCAGCTGTGGATGGTTTGGGTTGGTTCTGGGGATATGGGTTATTCGTAGGTTCTGGTGCTGGGTTGGTTTTCCAGAAGGAAGCTGTCATAGATGTCTTGGATCTTGCAGTGGAAGAGCTTGTTGCAGAGGTCTTGAGACGGGGATGCTGGTGGCTTTGGAGGGGGGATTTGTGAACTTGTTTGTGCCTGAGAAAAGTTCCTTTGTGTTGTGTGTGGAGGAATTGATGCGTTCCCAGAGTGCGTCCTTTCTTGCATTCTTGATGTGTCGTCGGTGGATGGTGGTTGCGGTTCTGAAGGAGGCAAGGTCTATGCTGGTTTGGCTATTCCTCCATTTTTCTCTAGATGCCTGTGGGTGCGTTTGGATTCTTGTAGTTCGGCAGTGAACCAGCTGGCTTTCATTGGTATGTGCTTGGCCGATGTCAGATGGAGGGGGCTAGTTTGTCGGTGCATTTGGTGATCCAAGCATTGAGATTGCACGCTGCAGTGTTGGCATCATCGGAGGGAGGTGGGAGGGATTTGGTGTGAGCTGTGGAGAGTTGCTTGTTGATTATTTTGTTCCAGATCCTGTGGGGGGTCCTGGGGACGCAGATGCGTCTAATGGGTGCAGTGATGTGAAGTGTAGGCAGTGGTGGTCGGTCCAGTCTGGGGTGCAGATGGTCTCAATGGTAAACCAGTTGGTTGAGGTACAGATGGGGTCCAGTATGTGTCCTGCGATGTGAGAGGGCATGGTGATCAGCTGTCTGAGGCTGAGGGTGGTAAGTTTATTGAGTAGAGCAGTGGTGTTTGGATCGTTGGATGCCAGGGCTGGGGGGGTATCGATGTCTACAATGTCGTCGATGAATGCTGGGAGGGGGCCGTGTTGTCTGTAGACCAGGGTGCCGCAGATGGAGGAGTTGTGATTAGTGTGGACCAGGACGCTAAGGTGTTCCATGGTGGTGCACTGTTCTTCTGAGTTGGCCTTAATACGTAGTGAGGACTTGTGTATGATGGTGAGTCCTCCACCTAGGCGTGAGGGCCTGTCCCGCCTTAGGATTTTGTATCCATCCGGGATGGCGATGTCTGGTCCTGAGGTGGGGTTGGTCCAGGTCTCGGTAAGGAAGGTGATGTCCGGTCGGGTGGTGTCGATCAAATCCCAGAGTTCTGTGGCATGCTGGTTTAGGGAGCGGATGTTCAAGAGGAGGCAGTTGATGGGGTTGTGGTGGGTGTTGGTGTTTCCGGGTGTGGGGAGTACCTTCTGCTCATTGTGACCGTCACTGAAGTTGCAGTTCGTGCACTAAAAAGGTCCATAGGTTTCCTTGGGGAATGTGGTGCAGCAGTCGCTGGGAAGTCCAGTGTTAAGGCGGTGGAGGGTCATGGCGTTGTAAGGGATGCTGGCCAGGGGATGGCTTGTCGGAGATCCAGGGTTCCTGGTGCTAGGTGCGGTCCGGGCACGGACAGGCGCAGATGGGTTTGCCTTTGGTGCACCTTAGGCACGCCAGCGGCGCAGCTGCCATTATGAATGGGCGGCAGGGTCCGGTCAGCTGGGAGGTGGAAGGGTGGGAAAGGCACTATGGGGGGGGAGTGGGCACAGTCACAGGGGCAAGAGTGGCACTGGAAGGAGAGCTTCCAGGAAGGGACAGAAAAAGAAAAAAGAGATTGAAGAAGCCAAAAGTAAAAACGAGTGAAAGAAAAGGCAGAAGTATAGAAGCAGGAGTAAAGGAGAGATAGAGAGAGATACTTACTTCTCGATGCCCACTAGACCACCAGGAATGAGGCACAGGCAGTAGCCTGCGGTGGAGGAGGGCCTCAAACTGAGAGTCAGGCAGGCTCTCAGTTTATTCCCAAGCAAGGCAGAGGCAGCAGCAGCCAGAAGAGCTGGGAAGGGCAGCAGATGCTGACCAGGAGGTCAGTGTAGTTGCTCTCTAAAAGGGAACATACAAAATAAATATCTGTGATCCCCATAGTGCGCTGCCCTACCAGTATTTTGGTTTGTCTCTGAGAGATTGCATCCAGATAAATAACACACAACTGACATACACCTAAAACCTGCCAGTACTATTAGCTTTGTCACTGGTTGTTAGCTGTTTACTGTAAATGAGTAACAACAATGATTAGTTATAAATAATTACACTGGAAATGTTTCAATTTTGAACTTGTGCGAATGTGAATAAAATAATATTGAGGCCTGTGGAAGGAGTATGGCCTTCAGTTATGTCTGCTTTACGCTAGATGTGTTTGCCCTTTTTCTCTTTATATCTCATCCATCTGTGTACCTTAAGCCTCATCTCCTTCCTCTTCAGTACACTCTGTTCACTCTCCCCTGAATACACTTCCTCGCATCTCTCTCACTTCACCAGCCCCAAACATACACTGCACCCACTCATGCTTAAGTAGTTTATTTCCTTTTGCTTTTGCCTTGTAAATATTTTGACCTCCGCGTACCCCCTTCACGCAAATTTACACAGAATTTCAATTGCAACTGGAATACATGACAATAGTTCTGTGTGCTCCACACAGAGGCCAACCCACTGACAGGCTCTTTGCTTTACCTTCAGCCTCAGAGCTCCCAGTCAAAGCACCTCATAAACACCGGACACAAGTCAAAGTGTGCACTATTTAAGAGTAATACAATGCACAGAAACACCATGATGAAACAGCCAACTCTACTGGTGAATGCAACCTTAAGTAAAACGTGAAATAAAGAGAAAGTAGATCTCTGACATACATTACACTACCGTTTTTAACATTCATTGTTCGAAAATCAGTCCATGTTTTTGGCATTAATGATGAAGGTATGATGATTTGGCCATTAATAATTCATCAAAAATGTTGATGCTATTGTTCCTAACACCACCATGGTGTTCTCTATCTTAAATACGTTGCACACGTGGCATTAGGGGGGCACAGTTAGTCACAAGAAAAGTGCCACTTCAGGGTGTCAAGCACCACTTTCCTCAAATCTGGGCCATTGTTCGTAAATCAATCCATTTTTTTGGCATTATTGATAAAGGCATGAAGATTGGGCCAATTTTAACGCTATACAACTTATAACTATCTTTACCAAGAACACAAATTTCTCTCCTTGCGCTTGATTCAGATATTTGGATCAGCTTCACAAGGGAATAAAAACCCTGCTCGTATTTTGGATCAATTTCTCAGGGGAGTAAATACAGCAGCTTTACTTCTAAAGGGGCCAGCGACCTGCAGCCAGTGGGGAGGTTAGCGTGACCAGTAGTCTAATTCCAATATGCATACAAGATTAGCATTATACAAGTACAATTACTGAGGACAAGGCGCCAAATCACACGCGCTTGCATTCAGTCCCATGTATGCATGAATGGGAAAAGGTGGGATTTATACCTAAGAAAGATGGACGTTTGGCCTCACGAAGGGATGCGGACTCCATAGTCAAAACTGTGATGCTGACAGCATCACTGGCCTGCTATGGATACCGCCATGGACTACAAAAGCATCAAGGGCTTTATAAAGGTAAGCTCTGTGTCATGCCTTGCATTGCAGAAAATTGATTTACTGCCTGGCTTCTGTCTCATGCTTCAGAGCGATGAGGGCAGGCAACCTGGGACAGACAGCGCAGAGCTAAATACATCAATTTGTTTGGGGATACAATTATATCTCTAAATAAATGAATCTGTCTAACATTTTTTTTGTTAAATGTGTAGAAATTTCAGAGGGGTGCAGCACCAGAGCCCAAATGGAGAAACTGCTAGTTTATGTTACAATTTTGAAAATTTCACTTTGAGAAAGTTACAATTTTTGTCCCAGTCAACTGTGTTTTTTTCCAGTGTTCACAATCACATGACTGTAAATAGCTCTGCTTTTGTGTATTGCTTCTACACTGTGAGACAAAGGAAGCGGAGGTGTGGGGGGGAGGGTCTTTGTGACAGGGTGTCTGGGGAGGAGCTGCCCCATGCCCTGATTACATTTTAAAGGCCCCTGTGTGTAGCACACACCTAGGAACATGCCCTGCCTTTTGTCACCCTGGACAGTTTGGAGCCAGGACCAGGAGAATCAACCACTGTGAAGCTCCAGCGGCGACCAGCTTGTTGCACTACAGCAACGACTGTCCACTACTCACAGCCGGCTCTGCGTCAAAGACTCATCCTCGAGGCCTCCTTCCACATGAACATAGCTTTTTTCTCCAGACGTTGGAATGCAACTCTTCAGTGCGACTAATCCAGTCCTTGTATCTGACCGTCCTCCATCGCAGATTGCTGGAACTTGTGACTTTCTCCCAGTCCAGCACGACCAGATAACCCTGAGTGCCACTTTCTGCTTCTTGCTGCTATTTTCACCAAAATTGTTAAAAATCAATATCTCCTGTTGTTCTGCTATAACTTTATTTATTAAATTTACTCAATTTTTCTAAATTGCTTTGAGATTATTCTTGAGTTGCGTTTTCACTTTATTACTGTTTGAGTGCTGCATAAATACTTTACACATTGCCTCTAAAGTAAACCTAATTGCTTTGTACCAAGCTACCAAAGAATAAGCACAAGTAATTTAGCGACATGTGGTTCTCTTTGACAAGGATTGTGGTTGTTGCTTGAGTAGGGCTTCCAGCCCTCTCAACCAATAATGCATCGTTTACATTATTGCACAGCTATGGCCAAAATAATAAACACCTCCCTAAACCAAGGAACAATGCCTAAGGTCTTGAAAATAGGCCAAGTCACTCGGTACCGATCCTGAAAACTTGAATAACTTCTGTCTAGTGACCAACCTATCATTCATAGCAAAAACTCTTCAAAAATGTGTACTGGCACAACCTAATCACCACATCGAAGAATATAACCTGTCCAATCTTTCCCTTCATGTGTAGGGATTGAGCGGCAGCAGTTGACAGCTTTCTTGGCAGCCAGACATCCCTCCACCAAAACAGTATACACCTGTCACTCGCATAAATTTGCGGCATGGTGTATCGACAAGTTTGTTGACCCTCTTTCTGCACCTCCCTCTGACATTTTCTTGTTCATCCTTTCTTTGGTCCAGTAGGGCCTTTTCATTAGGCCTCAATGGGACGTGAACCTGGACCTAACCTACCTTATGTGTGCCCCTTTTTAAGCTGATGCACAATTGTCCCATGCGTCTCTTAACCATCAAGACTGTGGGGGTCATTCCAACCCTGGCGGTCGGTGATAAAGCGGCGGCCAACCCGCCAACAGGCAGGCGGTCAAAAAAATGGAATTCTGACCCTGGCGGGAACCGCCAACACAGCCCGCCACTTTAACACTCCGACCGCCACGGCAGGACAGACAAACAGCGCGGCGGTCACCGCCAACAGGCAGGCGGCAGACAATGTACCGCCCACCCTATCACAACTTACCAATCCGCCACCTTTTCCGGGTCGGGAGCCCCGCCGATAAAAACACGGCGGAAACAGACTACGAACGGGAAAACGCTCACCTCTACACACTCCACGAGGAAGGAGAACAGAATGGAACCTGAATTAAACATCCTACCAGCTATTGTCTACCTGCTCATCTACCAGGAGTACGAACGCCGGCGCAGACGACAACGGTGAGTACTGCACCTACGACACAGGGGAGGGGGGGAGGAGGAAAGCTTACGGGCACACACATACGCCATACACCCACCCCACCACCCCAAATACCTACACCCCAATGCACATCAACAACTCAGAGTGACACCCCCCAAACCTACCGGAATAATGCAAAGACACAATTAAAATGATCTATAAAATATATGTATAAATAGCTCCATTGAAGTTATGGGAAATATGCAATATGAAAGATACAAAATAAGGAATGAACATAGTTAAAAATATATACATAGGCAATAAGTCCTGCCCATTCTGTCAAAGTTCCATAGTCCGTGGGCCAATGTGCACAAACACATGGGCAAAGCCCACACAGGAGACCAGATACCATTGGAGAGAACACTGCTGGCGCATCAGATGATAAAACTACAGGCACCTCAGGGGGAAGGGAAGGGGGGCACCTCAGCCACATGAGTCCACGACGCCAGATCCATGAGGGGCCTCCATGCCCACTGTCCCATCCTGGGGAGTGCAAAGCCACAGTCTCACAAGTCTCTACAGTGGGTGGATTGCCCACTGTGCCATCCTGGGGAGTGCAAAGCCACAGTCTCTCAAGTCTCTACAGTGGGTGGCTTGCCCACTGTGCCATCCTGGGGAGTGCAAAGCGACAGTCTCTCAAGTCTCTACAGTGTGTGGCTTGCCCACTGTTCCATCCTGGGAAGTGCCAAGCCACAGTCCATCAGATGGATTACCGACTCCACTGTTAATGGAGGAGGCATGGTGCCCAGAGTGCTTCGTGAAGCCCTGATCGACACAGAACCGGCACTGTCAATGGGCCAGCGGTGCTTGAGACGGCGGTGCCCAGCGGAGCGGTGCTTGACAGGAAGGGCCCAGCGGAGCAGTGCTTGAGATGAAGGGCCCAGCGGAGCGGTGCTTGAGATGAAGGGCCCGGCGGAGCGGTGCTTGAGATGAAGGGCCCAGCGGAGCGGTGCTTGAGATGAAGGGCCCGGCGGAGCGGTGCTTGAGATGAAGGGCCCAGCGGAGCGGTGCTTGAGACGGCGGTGCCCAGCGGAGCGGTGCTTGAGATGAAGGGCCCAGCGGAGCGGTGCTTGAGACGGCGGTGCCCAGCGGAGCGGTGCTTGAGATGAAGGGCCCAGCGGAGCGGGCCTTGACAGGAAGGGCCCAGCAGAGCGGTGCTTGAGATGAAGGGCCCCGCGGAGCGGTGCTTGAGATGAAGGGCCCAGCGGAGCGGTGCTTGAGACGGCGGTGCCCAGCGGAGCGGTGCTTGAGATGAAGGGCCCAGCGGAGCGGTGCTTGAGATGGCGGTGCCCAGCGGAGCAGTGCTTGAGATGAAGGGCCCAGCGGAGCGGGCCTTGACAGGAAGGGCCCAGCGGAGCGGTGCTTGAGATGAATGGCCCAGCGGAGCGGTGCTTGAGACGGCGGTGCCCAGCGGAGCGGTGCTTGAGAAGGCGGTGGCCAGCGGAGCGGTGCATGAGATGAAGGGCCCAGCGGAGCAGTGCTTGAGATGAAGGGCCCAGCGGAGCGGTGCTTGAGACGGCGGTGCCCAGCGGAGCGGTGCTTGAGATGAAGGGCCCAGCGGAGCGGTGCTTGAGATGAAGGGCCCAGCGGAGCGGGCCTTGACAGGAAGGGCCCAGCGGAGCGGTGCTTGACAGGAAGGGCCCAGCGGAGCGGTTCTTGTCACGGCGGGCCCATGTTCAGCGGTGCTTCTCACGGCGGGGCCCTGTTCAGCGGTTCTTCTCACAGCGGGCCCCTGTTCAGCGGTGCTTCTAACGGCGGGGTCCTGTTCTGCGGTTCTTCTCACGGCGGGGCCCTGTTCAGCGGTGCTTCTCACGGTAGGGTCCTGTTCAGCGGTTCTTCTCACGGCGGGCCCCTGTTCAGCAGTTCTTCTCACGGCGGGCCCCTGTTCAGCGGTGCTTCTCACGGCGGGGCCCTGTTCAGCGGTGCTTCTCACGGTGGGGTCCTGTTCAGCGGTTCTTCAGTGGTTCTTCTCACGGCGGGCCCCTGTTCAGCGGTGCTTCTCACGGCGGGGTCCTGTTCAGCGGTTCTTCTCACGGCGGGGCCCTGTTCAGCGGTTCTTGTCACGGCGGGGCCCTGTTCAGCGGTGCTTCTCACGGCGGGGCCCTGTTCAGCGGTTCTTCTCACGGCGGGCCCCTGTTCAGCGGTGCTTCTCACGGCGGGGTCCTGTTCAGCGGTTCTTCTCACGGCGGGGCCCTGTTCAGCGGTTCTTGTCACGGCGGGGCCCTGTTCAGCGGTGCTTCTCACGGCGGGGCCCTGTTCAGCGGTTCTTCTCACGGCGGGCCCCTGTTCAGCGGTGCTTCTCACGGCGGGGCCCTGTTCAGCGGTTCTTCTCACGGCGGGGCCCTGTTCAGCGGTGCTTCTCACGGCGGGGTCCTGTTCAGCAGTTCTTCTCACGGCGGGCCCCTGTTCAGCGGTGCTTCACACGGCAGGGTCCTGTTCAGCGGTGCTTCTCACGGCGGGGCCCTGTTCAGCGGTGCTTCTCACGGCGAGCCCCTGTTCAGCGGTGCTTCTCACGGCGGGGTCCTGTTCAGCGGTTCTTCTCACGGCGGGGCCCTGTTCAGCGGTGCTTCTCACGGCGGGGCCCTGTTCAGCGGTGCTTGTCCTGTGTTTCTAGGGAGCCAGATCTGGCCAAGACTTCCCGCTCAGTCGCCATCCGACCTTGCGGTCGCGGGGCCCTCCTGTGATGGAGTCCTGGGCCCGTGGGTGTCGTCCGTCACAACCGGAATGGGGCTGGTGGGGCCCTCCTGGGCAGCTCGCCTGCTGCCTGACTTCTCCGCCCTGCTGCCCTTGCCCTCCTTCGCTGAAGCTCTGTGGCCCTTGCCTCCCTTTGATGATGTGGCAGGTGACAGGGCAAGGCTACTGTCCTTGGTGGCAGCCGTCTCAGGCTTGTCGCGCCGGCCCTTCGTTTTTTTGGTCCTCTTCCCAGGGGGTGGGCTGGCTGTCCCCTTGCTGCTGGCCGATGTTCCTGCCCTAGGAGCTGGTGGACTCCAATAGCCCTGCACTATGGTCATAGTAGATTCTGGGCTGGTGGTGGCTGAGGTGCTTTTTTTACTCTTACCAGATGGAGGGGGTGGGTCAGTGATTGGAACGAGCTCAAGGTTGGAAAGAAAAAGCACTTGGGAAGGACAGGGACGGGTAGGTGTAGTGGGTATGGGAGTGGAGGAAGAGGATGTGGTTGTAGGAGAGTCAAGTGTGCTGTCTTTGGGTGCAGGTGCTTGTGGCGGAGGCTGTCGTGAGGTGGATGGCTGTTGGGTGGGTGGCTGCCTGCGTTTGTGTGGTTTGGAAGAGGGGGTGACAGACACACTGGGAGAGGACACAGGGGACGTGTAAATGGCAGTGGGGGTGGTGACTGCACGTGTGCGGACTGTAATGGAGGGTGTGCTGGTGATGGAAGTACTGGCTGATGGTGGTGTGCATGCAGGTGTGAGTGGAGATGTCACAGGGAGGGAGGAGGGAGATGAGGAGGTGGGGGACACAGAGGTGGTAGTGACTGTTGGCATGTCCGCATCTGGATGTTGCTTGGGTGACTGCTTGTGGGATCTGTGGTGCTTATGTCTGGATGAGCTGCCCTTGGGTGTAGAGATGTGTGCAGGCTGGTCTAATGGTGTGGATGGGATAGGCAGAGGAACAGGAGACTGGGACTGGGTGGAGGGAGTCAGAAGAGGGAGGCTGGAGACAGGGACAATGGCTGCCGTCAGTGCTGAGGCCAGAGCGTTGAACGATCGCTGATGGGCAGCCTGACCCGAATGAATGCCCTCCAGGTATGCATTGCTCCGATGCACCTCCCTTTCTACACCCTGGATGGCATTCAAAAGGGTAGACTGCCCAACAATGAGCGTCCGCAGGAGGTCAATGACCTCCTCACTGAGGGCAGCAGGGGTAACTGGGGCAGGGCCTGAGGTGCCTGGGGCGAAGGAGATGCCCGCCTTCCTGGCTGAGCGGGCACGGGGCGAAGGGTGAGGGGCTGCTGGGAGGGCGGGCTGGTGCGCTGGGTGGCAGCTGTACCTGTTGTGGCGGTGGGCACGGATGTTGCCGCCACCGCAAGGAAGCTCCCTTCCGAGGACGTGTCGGTGTCGCTGACGTCTCCACGGGTCCCCGTTGTGGAGCTCCACTCGCCCTCCGTCTCACTGGTGTACTCGGAGTCTGTTGCATGGCCCTCCGGGGCCATGTGAGATGCAGCTCCCTCGTGCGCCGATGCCACTTCTCCTCCGCCTGATGATGCTATTGCACACATGAACAGGGAGACAAAGAAAATGGGGGGGGGGAGAAATGAAGACAAGTTGAGTGCATGCATTGGCAACACCGTTGTCGGAGAGGACAGACACAGAAGCCCCTGCACTAGGCCGCGCAATCGGGGTACACTACTCAGTTATTGTGACTAGGCCTACAGGTCTATGGACGACAAATGCTCACATGGGTGAGGCCGGACCATGGATAGCTGTACTTGTCACCCTACAGAGGTGGGGGGCGGGGGCACAGGGCCATGCCTAACGGAGGGGCCTAGCCTACAGAATGCGCCCTGGCCTAGAGATAGCCACAGCCCTCCTCCCCCACCCAGACACCTTCACTGCGCGCAAAGATAGCAGAATGTGCTGATACTCACCCCTTGTGTCTGCTGTGATGTCCTCACGCGCCCATCCAAATCGGGGTAGGCCACCGCCAGGATCCGGGACATCAGGGGGGTCAATTGGCGGCTGGCACCCCTCCTACGTTGGGAGGCCATCCCCAGCAGAGACTCGGCGGTCTTTCTGGTCCCACGGCGGATGTCCTCCCACCTCTTTCGGCAGTGGGTGCCCCGTCTGTTGTGGACCCCCAGGGCCCGGCCGTCCTTGGCGATGGCACGCCAAATGTCGATCTTCTGATGGGCGCTGACCTATGTGACATGTACAGGGTGGTAAAGGAAATCTCATCACTTTTCTGCCTGGTCAATGTGAGTGGCCCCCCCCCCCCCAACCTTGCCATGTGGCACATGCTCTCATCTTTCGTGCGTTGCACTCCTCATTCGCTCCTCTCCCCACCATCTTACATACACCCCACTCAACACAGGCATAGCCCATTCAAAGTGCACCCTGTGTACTAACCTGTTGGTCTGGAGGACCGTAGAGTAGCGCATACTGGGGGAGGACCCCATCAACAAGTTTCTCCAATTCTTCAGAAGTGAAGGCAGGGGCCCTTTCCCCAGTCGCAGCAGCCATTGTATCTCCCAGACCGAGGTCACAGCAGCACTTGCAGTATCGGTCCTCTCCTGTGGATGATCAGGTCTCGAGTGATTAATCAGATAGAAAATGGCGGTCACGCCCGCGGCGGTGCGTACCGCCGCGGTGCATACCGCGACCGCAGGCGCACATCCTCATTGGCTACTGAAACCCATGGGGTGCAATGTTAACCAATGCGGCTTAGCACCGCGGTCTTCGACCGCCTACCGCCATGGTGTGCCATGCCAGCGCATTGACCTCACATCCCACTGTCACACTTCACAGGTCAGGCAGCCGCCTTTTCAAGGGCCCACATGGCTGAATTTCTACTGCGTCACACAGGCCTAGGCCTTGCATTGCCACTCATACAAGCCTTTCAATGCATAGCGATTCGGGTACTGTGCAAGCTGTGTGATCGAACCTGTGGGTTGCTTGACTCTGTGCTCCATGTTGTCCTTCCTAGGCACCGTCCGCTGGGACTTGCGAGGAGAAGGATGAATCCTCCCGTGTACCGACCGCTGGTGGACCTGTCGACAATGGAAGAACGCCATATCACACTTACATACAGGCTTGACAGAGCAACTATACATGAACTATGTGCCCAGCTGGAGCCAGACCTGATGTCCCCCATCCGCCAACCCACAGGGATTCCCCCTCTGGTGCAGGTTCTGTCAGTACTCCATTTTTTGGCAAGTGGGTCTTTTCAGACAACAGTGGCCATATCATCTGGGATGTCTCAGCCTATGTTTTCTAAGGTTTTGTCCAGAGTGTTGTCTGCCCTGATGAAATACATGCGGAGCTACATTATTTTCCCTGAGGTGGGCGATTTGGCTACAGTGAAGGGTGATTTCTATGCCCTTGGACATATCCCCAACATCATTGGTGCCATTGATGGGACCCATGTGGCGTTGGTTTCCCCCAAAGAAAGATGTCAGGTGTACAGAAACAGAAAAAGTTATCATTCGATGAATGTCCAGGTGGTCTGCTTGGCTGACCAGTACATCTCCCATGTAAATGCCAAGTTCCCTGGGTCAGTGCATGACGCGTATGTCATGCGAAATAGCAGCATCCCTTATGTGATGGAACAGCTACAGAGACACCGTGTGTGGCTAATTGGTGACTTTGGTTACCCCAACCTGTCGTGGCTACTGACCCCAGTGAGGAATCCCCGGACCAGGGCAGAGGAACGGTACAATGAGGCCCATGGGCGAACTAGGAGGATCATAGAAAGGAACTTTGGGGTCCTGAAGGCCAGGTTTAGGTGCCTGCATATGACAGGGGGATCCCTAATGTACTCACCAAAGAAGGTGTGCCATATCATCATGGCCTGCTGTATGCTTCACAATCTTGCTTTGCGTTGCCAGGTGCCTTTTCTGCAGGAGGATGGTCCAGATGGTGGTGTTGTAGCAGCTGTGGAGCCTGTGGAGAGTGAAGAGGAGGAAGACGACGGGGACGACACGGACAACAGGGATACAGTCATACAACAGTATTTTCAGTAGCACACAGGTAAGAATCACCCACGCCATTTTACATTTACTTAAGGCCTCATGCGTCTCCACTGTCTGTGTTTCCCCCCAGTTCCTGTTAACTGATTTGTGACTTTCCCTTCCCTTTTCAGAGCTGTATGACCCACTGCGTGACTTCTGCTTTGTTTGCCCATGGACTAAAGCTTATTGAAATTGGTATGTTGTCATCACAAAGTAACTGGACATTATTGCACCGTTATGTGTAATACATTTGTTAAGAATACAAGCAGACTCCTGTTATTTTAAGTGCAATAAGTGATTTATTTTAAGTGCTACATATAGGTACATGATTGTAAAACGGTGATGGGTGGGGATGGAGTAATGTCCATGGTAGAGTCCAGTTCTCAGTCGCACAGGTGCATTGTCCATATGCCTGTGGAAGGATGGAGCAGGGGCAGTTAAAGGTTGGACAGGGTGACAATGTGGGACAGTGGGATGACATCAGGGGGTATCTTAGGCTGGCGGGGGTCTTGCAATCCTACTCTGTCTTCTTGTGAGATCTCAGGTTCTTCTTCTGCAGGAGGTGGGGTTCTGGTGGCCTGTTGTTGTGTGGGGGCCTCCTGTCCACTAGCGCCGGCGGAGGTGGTAGGCTGTTCCTGGCCTGGGCTAGTGACAGGGGCCCTTTGGGGTGCCACATGGTCCCGCAATTTGGTGACTATCTGGTTAAGGGCCACGACGATGGTCCCCATTGCGGATCCGATGTTCCTCAGTTCCTCTCTGAACCCCATGTACCGTTCCTCCTGCAGTGCCTGGATCTCCTGGAACCTGGCCAGTACCGTCGCCATCGTCTCCTGGGAGTGGTGGTAAGCTCCCATGATGGAGGAGAGGGCCTCTTGGAGAGTCGGTTCCCTGGGCCTGTCCCCCCCCAGTCGCACAGCAGCCCTCCCAGTTCCCCTGTGTTCCTGGGCCTCTGTCCCCTGGACGGTGTGCCCACTACCACTGCCCCCAGGTCCCTGTTGTTGTTGGGGTGGTGGGTCAACCTGGGTGCCCTGTAGTGGTGGACACACCGCTGATCGACGTGTCCTGGAGACAGAGGCATGGGCCTGCTGGGTGGGAGCTGTGCTGGTGTTCCCAGAGGGGGTTGGGTCTGGTGTAGCCTGTGGCTGCCTGTGGGGAACTGACTGTCCAGAGGTCCCCGATGGGCCAGGCTGGTCATCTGGGTCCAGGGAGACAGAGCTGCTGTCATCGCTGGGGGCCTCTTCTGGGGGTGGGATGGACATCTCTGGACCCTCCGTGGCGGTGTGGTGGCGTTCGGGTCCTGCAGGGGTATAAAGGTATGGTTATTGCTTCTGTGTGTGGCATTTCGTGTGATGGGTGGGTGTCCGTGTACCCAAGTGTAGGCATTCCCTTGTGGGGGCTTTTGTGAGGGTGGCTTGTGGGGGTGATGTGTGTGTGCAGTGGGCATGCTTTGGTGATGGGTGTCCATGCTTTGTGGTCGCATGCAGGGCTTGGTGTTGGGATGGGTGGGTTGTGATGGTGAGCCATTTGCAAGGAGTTGGTGTGATGGGGTGGGGGTGAGGGTGGGGGTATGATTTGGCATGCAGGTGGGGTGGGGGTGGGAAGCAGTAGTGAAGATTTGACTTACCAGAGTCCATTCCTCCTCCTACTCCTGCGAGGCCCTCAGGATGCAGGATGTGCAAGACTTCCTCCTCCCATGCTGTAAATTCTGGGGGAGTAGGTGGGGGTCCGCCGCCAGTCTTCTGCACCGCAATGTTGTGCCTTGATACCATGGAACGCACCTTCCCCCGTAGGTCGTTCCAGCGCTTCCTTATGTCATCCCGATTGCGTGGATGCTGTCCCACCACGTTGACCCTGTCCACTATCCTTTGCCATAGCTTAATCTTCCTGGCAATTGTGGTGTGCTGCACCTGTGCCCCGAAGAGCTGGGGCTCTACACGGACTATTTCCTCCACCATGACCCTGAGTTCTGCGTCAGTGAACCTGGAGTGTCTTTGGGGTGCCATGGGGTGGTGTGGATGAGGTGTGGGGTGGCGTTTGTGGTGATGAGTGTGGTGCGTGTGGTGGTGTGTGGTGTTTGGTGCGTGGATTCTGTGTTTGTGATGGTGTTGTGTGCCTCTGTGTTGTGGGATTGTCTATTCTGTGCTCTCTCTCTAGCCTTCGTCAATAATTTCGAGTCGTAGGGGTTTGTGGGTGATGTGGGTGTGTGTTTTATATTGTGTTGGGTGTGTGGGAGTGGTGTTAGTATGTGTATCAGGTGTGTGTGTTTCAAACTGACCAATGTGGCTGAGTTTTCTATGTGTGTGTGTATTTTGACCGCGGCGGTGTGTACCGCCAATGGAATACCGCGGTTGAAAGACCGCTGCGGGGATTTGTGGGTCGGAATGGAATGGGCGTATTTCTGTTGGCGTGACGGTGGAGGTTTTGTCATCGCCATTTTTTCGCTGACCTTTGGTGTGGCGGACTTTTGTGGATGTCGGGTTTTTGGCGGTTTGCAAGTTGCGGGTCAGAATGACCGTGGCGGTTTACTGCGGCCGCGCCGGTGTTTTGGCGGTCTTCTGACCGGCGGTAAGCGCCTTTTACCGCCGAGGTCAGAATGACCCCCTGTGTTTCTTACTGCTATCTCTTCTGCTCGCAGAGTGAGTGGGCTTCAAGCTCTTTCTTCCAAGCCACCATTTTTGTTTGTCCACACTGATATAGTGGTGCTTTGTACAAGGGCCTCCTTCCTTCCTAAGGTTGTTACCCTTTTCATGTAGGCCAATCTATCACTTTGCCTACTTTTTACGCACCCCCACATCCCTCTCATGAAGAGGAGAGATTCCATCGTCTGGATCCAAAAAAAGCATTGCATTCTACCTCAATTGTCCTAAAGATTTCCAGGTGGATGATCAGCTCTTTGTTGGATATGTGGGTGTGAAGAATGGGAAGGCAGTGCAGAAGCATACCATTTCACAACCGGTATTGCTCTGCATCAAAATGTGCTGCACTCTGGCAAAGAAGTAACTCCCTAAGGGATTGCATGCTCACTCAAACAGAGCAACAGAGCAACTGCTTCTACCACAGCGTTAACACAAGGAGTTCCTATAGTGGACATCTGCCAGGCAGCAACGTGGGCACCTCTGCACACGTTCACAAAAAATTACTGCCTGGCTAGTCAGGTCCGCAGAGAATTCTACTTTGGTCGTTCAGTCCTGCAGGACTTTTTAGTATGATCTTGGTTCGCAGCCCTCTACTGAGGATGGTATTGTGTGGGTATTTATTTAAAGGTAAGGAATCTGCAACTAGAAGTCTCTATCAGATGAACAAGTTACTTACCTTTGGTAATGATTTATCTGGTAGACACATCTTTTAGATGCAGTTTTTCTTACCAACCCACCCATTCTCCCTACTTGTGAACTGATTTCTAGGGACAGGAATTTCCCTTTCAGGGCCCCAGCTCTGGCGCACCAATTTCAGTGTTCTTCATGGCTCCGCACTACTGGTGTGGAAAGTCATGAAAAGAAACTGACGAGAGCGCAGAAGTTCGACTGCGATGTCATCACAGCTACCACGATGACTACGACTGACGCAGAGTTGACTAACGTCACCTGACGGAGCGCAAGGGAACAGCTTGAAGTAAAATCTCCAGATCCAGTAACCGCCAGCCAAAATCTAAATCCTGCCCTTGGTCCCTTTATTGGAAGTCGAAAATCTCCAGCGGGATGAGGCAGGAGGCTGTAGCTGACAAGAGTACCAGGATACCCCATTGGTGAAAGACCACTGAGCAGGATTTGCTGCTGTGGAGAAGAACTTAGAAGGAGCTGCAGCAAAGTCAGGCTGACCGAAGATGGTATTGGGCAGACAGACAAGCAGGTTTTGAATTTTGACTATTTTAGCACTTTTAGCTTCACCACCAAGGGCCCAGGACTGGTGAGGCACAACTTGAATGGTTAGGACGCACTTTTGAAGTTCAGGCTCAAGGTGGCAGGACCCTATTATGTCCCTGTGGCTTTGAACACGAGGTACAGGAGGTACAGGAGGGCAGCAAACTAGCCCTTGGAGTCATTTTGGTGGTCCTTGGTTCAGGTGAAGAATGAGGGCTCAAGCAGCAGGGTAGACGGATGGTTCAAGGTAGGCTCAAGACAGCAAAGCAGTCCTTCCAGGTGCAGCAAAGAAGTCTTCTGGAATACACATTACACTACACCTGCAGGTAGTCCTCTGAAAATCCTTCTGCAGGTCCATAAAGTGGACTGAAGAGTGAGTCCGATGGTCCCCTTTTTATGCATAATGCCTTTTTTAAAGTACAAGAAGTTCCTGGATGTTTTCCTCTGAAGTCCTGACTTCCCTGCCCTGGCTCCAAGCTGGCTGCACAAACAATGGAGCGATGTCAAGCCCTTTGTGTAAAGGCAGAGTAAGCATATTCAGTTACAAGGGTGGCTGTGCCCAGCTCTGTCCCCATCTTGCCAGATAATGGTCCATCCAGGCACAGCTAACCACTCTATTGTGTGGCTATCTGGGAAGAATAAACAACATCCAACTGTCAGTTACACCCAGTTATGAGACCCATGAGCAGACTGCAGGCACCAAATAACAAAGGACCCGAAAATGCCAACTTTCTAAAAGTGGCATTTTTAAAATTGTAATTAAAAATCCAACAATTTCATACATACCAAACATAAAATGATCATCCGTTCCCAATGAAAAGTTGGCACTTATTATTAAATGTAATAAGGCAACCCAATGGTATCCTATGGGACACGTAGGCCTCACAGTAATGAAAAACAAATTTAGTACTTTCTTTGGTTTTCATCCTAACTTTTTTGCCTTCAACCCTCCTCCTTTGCTGACTTTGCTTTACTGGCTTTAGTGCTCTGCACATTTTACCACCGCTAAACAGTGCTAAAGTGCTTGTGCTCGCTCCTTTTAACACTGTAGAATTAAGTTATACCCAATTGGTATTTTTAATTAGCTTGTAGGACCTTAGTAAAGTGGCACTACCTGTGCCCAAGGCTTGTACATTAAATGCTACTAGAGAGCTTGCAGCACTGATTGTTCCACTGACTTAAGTAGAACTTTAAACATGTCATGTCTCCCATTGCAGTCTGTGTGTAGTTTTAAACTGCCATTTCAACTTGGAAAAACAAACTGTTTGCCAGTCCCAAACCTTCCTTTTAATAGATATGACAACCCTAGGGTAAGTACTAGACAGCCCAAAGGGCAGGGTACAATGTATTTAAATAGTTGGACATGTACCTTTTAGTTTAAATGCCCTGGTATTTAAAAACTCTTAAATTAGTTTTTGTACTGCTGCAAGGCCTGCTTCTCCCATAGGATAACATTGAGTTGACTTTTTACATTTAATAAGTGATAATTTCCAAATGGGCATAGGTAACCAGATCATGTCTGATGTCTTTGGAATTGTAATAAACAAATCCTCTCTTATGGTGAAATAGGATTTTAAATTGCAATTGTGAAAATAGCACTTTTAGAAAGTTGCACTTTACTGTCTTAGCCAGTTGGTGCCTGCAGCCTGTCTCTATGTCACATGACTGGGTACAGCTGACATCTGGGCTTTGTGTATTCCTCCTAGACTCCCACATGCAATCGAGAGTTTGGATGCTTAGATGGGCTGTCGCTGGCAGGATGAGAGAGCGGAGCTGGACAAAGCTCTATATATACCTGAGTAGACTGTGTCCTGCCTCCACACAATGGGCTGCTCTCTGTAGTTAGTCTGGAGCCAGGAAAGGGAAGGCAGGATGCCGGAGAACATCAAAGGGAAGTCTCTAGAAACTTCCCCCTCTTCAAAGGACGCACCAGGTATAAATATTGAACCCCAGACACCATCTCATCAGTACACTTCTGGACCTGTGACTACTCTGGCAGGAAGAAGGAATGCTGTTCTGCTGAAAGGACTGCCACTCTGCTGGACTGCTGCTATGAAGGACTGCTGCCTTGCTGACTTGCTGCCTGCTGCCCTCTTGTCCGGGTGAGAAGGACAGGACCAGCATCTGTTGAACCCAGGACCCCAGAGTGACTCCAAAGGCTAGCCTGCTGGCCTCCTGACGAGCGTCTTATGGACAGAAGGCCCCATCAACCTTAAACCCAGCACCTGGACTCCGTCATCTATGAATCCTTCCCTGCCAAGTGGTGCCACACTAGTTCCGGTCCTGGACCCTTGAAAGTGGGCCTAAAAGTGTTCTGCAAGTTCATCTCAGTATCCAGCAAAACTGATTCATATACTCCTCTGGGCAGCGTAAGCCCGGGCAGAACCAAAGCATTGCCTCAATTGTGGGGTATCTCTCAGAGCAAAAAGTCCACATCAACTTCGCAGCCTGCAACAGAACTGCCACTGTGCAAAGCTTCCCCGATGCAGGGCCTCGCACTGCAAATCTCTCATCAACGGCAGCCTCGACGAAGATACAGACTCTTGCATTGCAGCCTTACAGCTCTTCCGGACCAATGCATTACCTTGACTGTGAGACACATCTTTGAGTTCATACTTTGCGTCGCAAACCATCATCGATGGGATCCTTGATGATGATCAAGATTTCACATTGCAGCTATGAAGCTCCCTGGAACCGAGGCATCCCCTCAGCTGTGCTATGCATCCTAAGCGAGGGACCTTGCAAAGTTCAGCAACCAGGATTTAAGGTACTCTTGTTCAGCGGGCCTAACTAGATTCTTGTTGCCGACTGTGTTCCATCATGGTCAGCCTGAACTTGTGACTTGGTCACGGACCAGCGCAACCAGATATCCACATTTGGCAGTTTGTGCTTTTTGGCCCTCTTTTCACTGAGTTCTTTAAAATGTAATCTCTCTAGTTTTAGTGATTGCATTTTTGTTACTTTATTAAAATGTATTCCATTTATTTCTTTAAATTGGTGTAGGATTTTTCCTGTGTTGTGTTTTCACTTTCTTGTTTGAAGTGCTTCATAAATACTTTGCACATTTCCTCTAAGATAAGCCTGTATGCTTTTGTGCCAAGCTACCAGAGGGCTGAGCACAGGTCAATTTAGAGTTTGCTTGTGCATCACCCGATAAGGATTGTGGTTTGCTGCTTGAGTAGAGTTTCACCCTCCTCATCCAGTAAACACATTTCTTACATCAACCTGTTAATCACAATCCAACCTGCCCTATGGACCACAGGGGCCTCCCTTAGGGATGAGGTATATGAAATGAAAGGGGAGTTTAAGTCTTGGCAAGGGGTTAAATTGCCAAGTCTACTTAAATGGGTGGCAAAATCAGTGCTACAGAGAAGCATTTGGTGCAAGGGACTTACAAGTAAATTAAATATGATAATTAACTGTAAACAAAGTTTGTCATTTTTAAAGAGGAAAGCACAAGCACTTATGACTGATTAGCAGTGGTAAAATGCACAGAGATCTAAGGCCAACAAAAACAAATTCAGCAAAAAAATAGGAGGAGAGAAAGCAAAACGTTTGGGGGTGACCCTGAAGAGATGACCAAGTCCAACAGTAAAGATTTAGCTGTCTGCACCATTCATAGAATGCTGACCCTATGAACATTAAATTACGCCTTTACTTTATCAATTCAATGAAAACATATTTTGTGACTGAGGGTCTGGTTTAGATCTCGGCGGAGAGGAACGCTCTGTCACAAACACAATGGTTATTCCATCTGCCTTATTATGATCCTACAATATCTTAAGGAGCTCGTAATACAGCGGACTGGATATCCGTTACGGTTGTGACAGAGAGGCTTTTGTCCACTGAGAGGGAGGCCTGTGACACAGTTCCCCGTTGTCGATTTGAATATAACTATCTCTTGCTGGAAGTGGTTCACCTATAAATGAAAATCGCAAACAACAGAGGCCATACTTCAGAGCCCTGCACTGTTGGAAATAAAGCATATACTTCAGGTTTGAAGGGTTTCTCATCCTTGACGTAAATATGTCACATATTGTTAATCAACCCACGCTGAATTGTTATCAGCCCTTCTGTACACTGGAGCAGCTCTGACATGCTGCACATTATTCATTAGTTGAATAATGAATCTTCACCATAAATCTAGTGCAGTACTTGAAGCAGGATTAGATAAAACTCACAGAAGACTGTTCTTGTAAATTCAAACCTCGATGCTGACATCTCGACTGTGTCTAGAGACAACAATAGATGTGTTCAGCACCTCACACTCAAGGCCAGATTTATTAAAAAGTGGTGCAGCTCGGTGCTGCACCAAAACTTGCAGCACAGCGGTGCATCACTTTAGAAATGCAGGAATGTGTTGTATTTACTTAAATACAGCACACCCCTATGCTTTCCCCTGCGCCAATGCCAAATATAGCTGCCAGCACCAATGCAGGCACCCTTGCACCACAGTGCAAGGGGGTTTGCGCTGAGGTAATTGTTGGTTTGGATGCAGGAATGGCAATTTGGCACTTGCAGCATACATAGAAGTAGCGAATCGGCATTCAAGGGACAACTTCCTGCACATAAACAATCATTCATGGCCTTTTGCCAGAATGATAAAAAATGCAAAAACGAGGAGAAATAAAAGTATTCCTCCTCGTTGTGCCGTGGTAACACCACCCCTTGGGTGGCATTATTTTTGGCGCTGCCACAGTTTTATGCTTTCTTGTCAATCTGGAGCAACGTCAAAAGCAATGGGTGTTGCGGTGGAACACCCACAGCAACACCTATTGCACACCCCTCTTCTGCAGAAAACTGCATCAGAGGGGCCCATAGTTACAAGGTTTTGCTAAGCCCAAAAAAGTGGCGTAGCACCGCCTTGTAAATGTGTCGCACTTCACAGCACCATCGGAGCGTCACAAAAAGTGACAGTCCAGTGGCGCTACGCCCTTGTAAATCTGGGCCACTGTGTGAAGAACTGCCAAAGACACTTTGGCAGTGAGAACTCAGATAGACAGCCACTTTACCACACCGACCGCCAGGGCGGAAACAACAGGCACCACGGCGGTAGCCATCTACTGCCATGCGGAAGTCCGCCCAATGTATTAAGACACAGGAAACCGCCAGCTTTTCCGGGGAGGTACCAACGACATCAAAAACCTGGGGGAAACACTGCACAGAAGGGAAAAGACTCACCTTTGGAGACACAGGGAAGAACCACGCCGGCATGGAGCCTGAGCTGCATGTCTTCCTAATCATTTTCTACGTCCTGTTCCACCACGAACACCAACGATGGCGAAGACGATGACGGTGAGGACAACCGCGTAGCACACAGGGCGGGGGAGGAAAAAGAAAGTGACACACACACACACGCAACACCCCCAACCCCAACACCATACACACATACAGCTGCAGTAATAAAACATATATACCCCGTACCTCGGATTAAAATTGCAAGGACAACATGAATTTACCAAAGTGAGTGTAATAAGATGAACACAGTAGAAATAAGAAATATGCAATGTAACTGGTATATACAAATGTACAGTTCAAGGGACACTGCCCAGACCTCAGTGTGCGTGGGCCACAGGGCCACAGGCCAAAGTCCAAGGCCCCACTTGTCACCTGGATCAACACTGAGAGAACACTGCAGGGGCTTCAGTTGGAAAATAGACAGGCATCTCAGGGGGATGGGGAACGGGGGGCACCTCAGCCGGCAGATGAAACAACACCTCTGGTTCTGGAGGGGGCAACATGCCCCGATCCAGGCGACCGGAGTTGTTGTCATCACTGTGGGCCTCTTCAGTTGGGGGACTGGATAGTGCTGGCACCTCTTCTCCTGTGACATTGGCTGGGATACCTGTGGGGATGTAAATGAAGTGATATTGTTTCAGTGTGTGACATATTGTGCATCTGTGGCTTGCCCTCTTTGGTTGTATTTGCCCTGACAGCTTTCACTTGTGTAAGTTAGTATATGGTGGGCTAGCTGATTCTCTCTAATGTGCATGCTTTTGTGATAGGTGTCCATGCAGGGCTGTGAGTGGTGTCCATGCATTGGTATGGCATGCAGGGCTTGGCATTGGTATGAGTGGGATGTGATGGTGTGGTGTGTGGGAGGTGGTGGCGTGATGGGAGTGAAGGTCAGGTTGAGGGTATGTGATGGCATGCAGTTAGGGTGGTAGTAGTAGTATAGAGTTGACTTACCAGAGTCCAGTCCTCCTCCTACTCCGGTCAGACCCTCAGGATTCATGATTGCCAAGACTTGCTCCTCCCATGTTGTTAGTTGTCGGGGAGGGGGTGGGGGTCCACCGCCAGTCCTCTGTACAGCGAGTTGGTGTCTTGCTGCACAGGAACGTACCATCCCCCTTAGGTCGTTCCACCTCTTCCTGATGTCATCCCTGGTTCTTGGGCGCTGGTGTTGATCCTGTCCACAATTCTCCGCCATGGCTCCATCTTTCTAGCTATCGATATCTGCTGCACCTGTGCTCCAAATAGCTGAGGCTCTACCCTGATGATTTCCTCCACCATGAGCCTTAGCATCCTCCTCTGAGAATCGGGGGTGTCTTTGTGGTGCCATGGTTGTTGTGTAAGGTGTGTAGGTGAGGGTGTGTAGGGTAATGTGTTGGGGTGTGTGATGTGGGGTGTGGGAGTGGTTTATAGGTGTGAGTGGTATGTGGCTCTGGTTGTGTGAGTGGTCTTGCTGTCTCTCTCTGGTGGCAATTAATTGTAGTCATAAAGGGTTGTGGGGAATGTGGGTGTCTTTTTTACAGTGGTGTGGGTGTGTGGGTTTGGTGTGTGTATGGGTGTCAGGTGTGTGTAGTTTGAATTGCCCAATGTGGTGTTGTTTTGTATGTGTGTGTGTATTTTGAGTGTGGCGTTATGTACCGCCAATGGTTTACCACCTCCTCCCCCACAACTAACAACATGAGAAGAGCAAGTCTTGGCGATCATGCATCCTGAGGGCCTCGCAGGAGTAGCAGGAGGATTGGACTCTGGTAAGTCAAATCTTAACTATTTTATCCCCTCACCCTACCTGCATGCCATCACAAACTCATACCCCTACCCTCACCACCATCACTCCACCACCTCACATATACCCCACCATCACAACCCACCCATCCCACTACTAAGCCCTGCATGCAACAACAATGCATGGACACCCATCACAGACCTGCATGGACACCCATCACCTCAGCGTGCCCAGTAGACATACTCACCCAGCCCACAAAATCACCACTCACACAGGGACAAGCTGACAGGGAAATCACAATCATGCAGGGAAACACACCCATGCAAGATGGCACACTCAGACACATTAACAATACATTTGCATTCCCACAGGACCCATACTGCATGTCACCAGAGAAGAGGTGCCAGCTACATCCAGTCCCCCACCTGAACAGGCCCACAGTGACGACAGCAGCTCTGCACGCCTGGAGCAGGATGACCAACCAGGCCTACCCGGAACCTCCGGACAGTTGGTTCCCCTGCCACAGTCCCAACCCACCACAGACCCTCCCCCCTCAGGAAACACCAGTACAGCACCCACCCAGCGGGCCCATTCCACTGTCCCCAGGACACATCAATCAGCAGTGTGTCCACCACTATAGGGACCCCAGGCAACCCCACAAACGCAGGACATTCTGGGACCTGGGGTCAGTGGGCACATGGTTCAGGGGACAGAGGCACAGGACAACAGGGAAGCTGGGAAGACTGCTGTGTGACAGGGGGAGGACAGGCCCAGGGAACCCACTCTCCATGAGGCACTCTCCAACATCCTGGGAGCGTACCACCATTCCCAGGAAATGATGGGCCAGATACTGGCCAAGTTGTAGGAGACCCAGCGGCTGCAGGAGGGACAGTAACTGGGGATCAGGGATGACCCAACAAAAATATACACCATCCTGGTCACCATTGCAGGGGTGCTGGCTGACATGGGCAAGACCATGAGGGAGGCAGTGGCACAACAACGGGCACCTGACACTAGCCAAACCGAGAAACAACCTTCCACCTTTGCTGGCGCTAGTGGACAGGAGTACCCGCCACTGGAACAACAGGCCACCAGCACCCCACCCCCTGCAGAAGGAGAACCACCCCGCAAATGGTCCCTGCGATCCAGGCAGAAGCCAGAGAACATTGCCAAGACCCCCACCAGGAAATAGGACTCTCCTGATTGTCACCCTTGTGTCCCACTCTGTTACCCTGTCCACCTTGAACTGCCATTGCTCCCCTTCTATGCCCCCTTGGACAATGCACCTGTGATACCAAGAGATTGGCCCCTACCCTGGACTTTCCTCCACCATCACCCCAGCCCCTTGCAGATACCCCTATACTTATGAGCACCTAAATAACCCCCCTTGGAACAAATACCAATCTGGAGTCAGTCTAATGATTCACAAATGTATTAGTACATTATCAAAGCATTGGAACGCAAATGTGCAGTGAAATATACTTTAGGATGACATTTGGTGGGCAGCAGTACACATAGCAGGAGCCATATTGGGGCACAGAGATCTGAAAATAGAGATTCCAAAGGGAACAGTCAGTGGCCGTAGACGTAGGTAAAGTGGCTGCCTTGTACAATGTCCAACAGATAACTGAAATGTAAAGTGGAGTTACAGTGTTTTACCTGTATGTCACTGGAAGTACTGCTGTATTATATTGTTCCTCTGCCTCCTCTTCCTCATTGTCCACAGGCCCCACCGCTGCCACAAGACCATCTCCAGGCACATCCTCCTGCAGAAAAGGCACCTGGGGCCAGATGTATGAATCTGGCCCATTGCGATTCGGTAATTGCGATTTTTAAGAAATCGCAATTACCGACTCGCAAAGGGCCATGTATCACATTTGCGATTCGGTAATTGCGATTTCTCAAAAAAATCGCAAATGCAATTACTGAATAGCAAATTGCGATACTGGCCCCATTCGCAGCTACGGGCCTGTTGGCCCATAGCTGCACATTTTTTGCATTTCCTTAATTGCGATTTATGAAACAGAAATCGCAATTTGGGAAATGCAAAAGGCCAGGGTGCTGGGGGCCTAAGGCCCCCTCTCCTGCACCCCAATTTTTTTTTTTGTCCATGTAAAGTACACACATGCCAAAAGGGCATGTGTGCTTTACATATTAAATTTAAAAATGCAGTTTTACTGCATTTTTAAATTTTGCACCAGTTTACTACCACCTGGTTGCAGACAATGGTATTTTGCATGTGCAAAATACCATTCTGCGAAAAATCGCAATTTGCGATTTTTTGCAGAATTGCCTTGCGACCTGGATTTTGTGAATCACAAATTGCGATTCGCAAAATCCAGGTCGCAACGCAGAAAATCGCAATTTTTGCGATTTTCATTTTGTGGTCTGCGAATGCCATTGATGCATTGCAGACCGCGATTTTGCACTCGCAAACGGCCGATTTCGCAGTTTGCGAGTGCAAAATTATTTGATTCATCTGGCCCCTGGTGTCTCAAGGCCAGGTTGTGCAACATGCAACATGCAACGATGATCTGGTTCACCTTCTTGGGTGAATAGTACAGGGATCCACCTGTCCGTTGGAGGCACTGAACCTGGCCTTCAGGAGGCCGAAGGTCCTTTCAATGATCCTCCTTGTACGCCCATGTGCCTCATTGTAACGTTCCTCTGCCCTTATCCTGGCATTCCTCACTGGGGTCAGTAGCCATGAGAGGTTGGGGTAACCAGAGTCACCTGCAAATATCGAGGGACAACTATTAGACACACACTAACCCTTAGGGACAACCCCATACCCAGACACCAATATATACTGGGTGGGGATCTTTGGGTCACCTATTAGCCAAACCCGGTGCCTCTGGAGTTGGGCCATCACATATGGGATGCTGCTATTCCTCAAGATAAAGGCGTCATGCACAGAGCCAGGATATTTGGCATTCACATGGGAGATGTACTGGTCCGCCAAACACACCATCTGCACATTCATAGAGTGATAGCTTTTTCTATTCCTGTACACCTGTTCATTTCTCTGCGGGGAGGGACAAATGCCACATGTGTACTATCAATGGCACCAATGATGTTGGGGATATGTCCCAGGGCATAAAAGTCAGCCTTCACTGTGGCCACATCCTCCACTTGGGGGAGCACGATGTAGCTGCACATGTGTTTCAGCAGGGCAGACAATACTCTGTTCAACACGTTAGAGAACATTGGCTGCGACATCCCTGATGCCATGGCCACTGTTGTTTGGAAGGAACCACTTGCCAGGAAATGGAGCACTGACAGGACCTGCACTAGAGTGGGGATTCCTGTGGGCTGGGGATAGCTGACATTAGGTCAGGCTCCAATTGGGCACACAGTTCTTGGATTGTGGCACAATCAAGTCTATAGGTAATGATAAAATGTGTCTGTCCTCCATAGTCGCAAGGTCCGCCAGGGGTCTCTACACCGGAGGATGCCGCCATCTCATATTCTGCCTCAGCAGTTGAAGCCTATGGAAGAGAACGGTGAGCAGAGGGTCATATTCCCACATCTATTGCACTAATGTTGATTTATTTACTTTACAGAAACAGTATGTGAACTTGAGAGTCAGTTTATGTGCCAATGTCTGCTGTGACGCAGGTAGGTGCCATGCCCTGTGCCCCTCTGAAATGGTGGCTACCTGACCTGTGAGGAGGGACAAGTGGAAATGAGGTAATTGCGCTGGCATTGTGCGCCGTCGCGGTAGGCAGTCGATGACCACGGCGCAACTTCGCATTGGTTATCATTGGGCCGTAGGGGTTCTAGGAGCCAATGGTGATGTACGCCGGTGGTGACGGTACGCACCGCCATAGACATGACCGCCATTTTCTATCTGTTCACTCACTTGCTACCTGACCTTCAACAGGAGAGGACCTACACTGCAAGTGCTGCTGTGACCTGTGTCTGGAAGCGACAATGGCTCATGTGTCTGGGGAAAGGGCCCCTGCCTTCACTGTGGAGGAGTTGGAGAAACTGGTGGATGGGGTCCTACCCCAGTACACATTACTCTATGGTCCTCCAGACAAACAGGTGAGTACACTGTGAGCATGATGCATGGGGCATGAATGTATGGAGTGCTGTGGATGTAAGCCACATGTTGTGGGGTGCTGAGGCGTCCTGGCCGGAGTGCAACATGTAAGGTGGTCATTGTATGTGCGTCAGGGGATGGGTGGGAACTGGTGGGCAATGAGTCTGACGGTCTGGACGGGTGAATAATTCCCTTTTCTGCTGTCTTTTCCCTACAGGTCAGTGCTCACCAGAAAAAGGGTATTTGGTGTGCCATTGCCAAGGAGGTGCGGACTCTGGGGGTCTTTGACAGGCAGAGCACTCACTGGCGCAAGAGATGGGAGGACCTTCGCCGCTGAGCAAAGAAGACGGCAGAGGCCCAGCTGGGGCTGGCCTCCCAACGAGGAAGGTGTGCCCGTCGCACCATGACCCCCCTGATGTTCTGCATCCTGGCGGTGGCCTATCCTGAGTTGGATGGGCACTTGAGGGCATCACAGCAGCCACAAGGGGGTGAGTACAGATTCTATACCAATAGTGTAAGTGGCCATATACTACTGGGCAGGGTCCTGTGGGTTTCAGGTGTGCAGATGCTGGCGTTAGGCATTGTACCCCATGGGCTGGTGACTGTCTTAGTAAATGGTTGGGCATGGCCTAGTGCATAGGGCTGCTCCCTGTGTGTTGTGTACGCCAACGGTAGTGTTGTTGCTGGCATTGACCAAGTGTATCCTCTGTCTCTTCCCCCCACTTTTTGTTTTGTCACCCTGTCCTTGTGTGCATTAGCATCATCTGGCAGAGGAGCAGAGGCACCGGTGATGGAGGGAGCTGCATCCCACATAGGCCTGGAGGCCAAATCCACCGAGGGTGTGGGCACCAGTAGGACGGAGGGCGAGGGGAGCACCACGACAGGGACAGGAGGGGAGACCATAGACAGCGACTCCTCCTCCGATGGAAGCTCCCTGGCGGTGGAAGACACCTCTGTGCCCACCCCAACAACAGGTACAGTCGCCACCGCCCCTACCAGCACCGCCCTCCCAGCAGCCCCTCAGCGTGTTTCCTGTGCCTGCTCATCCAGGAGGGTGGGCATCTCCTTCACCTCAGGCATCTCAGGCCCTGCCCCAGTCAGGCCTGCTGCCCTCAGTGAGGAGGCTAATGACCTCCTGAGATCGCTCTCTGTTGGGCAGTCAACCATAATGATAGCAGGACATTTGCAACAAACAAATGCATATCTGGAGGGCATTCACTCTGGCGTGGTGGCCCAACAGAGAGCATTTCAGGTTCTGGCCTCTTCCCTGATGGCAGCCCTTGTCCCTGTCTCTAGCCTCCCCCCTCCAACTTCCTCTACTCAGACCCAATCCCCTCAACCCCAACCTATCCCAAGCACACCTTCAGATCAGCATTCACCCAAATCACCACACAAAAGTGTCTCAGGCAAACATAAGCACCACACTTCATCTCACAGGCACTCACACAAGCACCATACCCATGCAAACACACCAACATCCACTGCCTCCACTGTGTCCCCCTCCTCCTCATCGTCCACCTCCCTCCCAGTAGTGTCTACACTCACACCTGCATGCACTGCATCTTCATCTACTACCTCCATCACCAGCACGTCCATCACAACGTGCCCGACACAAGCAGTCACCACCACCACAACCATGCACACATCCCCTGTGTCCTTTCCCAGTGTGTCTGTGACCCCTCCTCCCAAAGTACACAAACGCAAGCACCCATCCACCCAACAGCCATCCACCTCACAACAGCATCCAGCCCATGCACCTTCACCCAATCTCAGCAGACAGACACCTCCTACAACCACTGCCTCTTCCTCCACTCCCAAACCCTCTCCATCTTCCTGCCCCACCGTGTCTAAAAAACATTTCCTGCAAACACTGACTTGTTCCCTACCCCTCCCCCCCATCCTTCCCCTCGGGCCAGGGTGTCAAGATCCCAGTCCAGCACCTCAGCCACCAAGTCGGTGTCTGCTGTGGTACCTGCAACTCCCGGAGGATCAAAGGGGGCACCTGTCAGGCCAGGCAGTGTGCCACCAACCCCTGCAAAGGACCAAACCATTCAGCCACCTGCCAAGGTGAAGAAGGGGACAGCATGCAGCAGGGCAAGGAGCATGACCCACCCAGCAAGGCCTCCTCTAAAACTCCAGCTGCCAGAGCCAAGTCCCATCAGCATCTGCCAAGGTGAGGAATGGGCAGAAAAGCCAAAACAAGGCACTTCAGGCCTCAGAGGCTCCATGTGAGGGCCTGGCGCCCACCATCAGAACCAACAGCCCCACCACCTGTACCGCGGCCAGCACATCCGCAGGCACCGCCATCCGCACCGCCACCTGCTCCGCCGCTGCCACCACTACTGTCAGCACCAGCATCCCCAGTGGGCAGCCGGCGGAGGCTGCAGGAGATGGGCTGGTGCCTCCCTCCACCACTGGCAGCACCGGCACCTGCACCACTGCCAGCACCGCCAGCCTCCCCGCTGCAAGCACCGCCGCAAGCACTGCCACCTGCACCGCTGACAATAGGACCACTACCAGCAGCAGCAGCCCCAGTGTGCGTCCATCCGAGGCTGCAGGGGATGGCCTGGAGCCTCCCACCACCACTGGAAGCACCCCCACTAGCACTGGCACTACCACCAATTTGCAGGCTTGGTCGCTGCAGAATGGAGACTGGCCCTGCCTCCATGGATTATCATGCTACTTCGTCCATGCTAATCGCGTGCCTCAGACACCCAGGTGAGGGAATGTGAACTGCCACACCCCAAGTGCTGCATCACTGGGCACAAAGCCCCCTCCAGAACCAGTGGGGAAATGCATCCACTCACCCTATCCTTGGCAGGATGAAGCACACTGGGCACAAAGCCCCCTCCAGAACCAGTGGAGAAGCCATCCACTTGAGAGACTGTGGCCTTGCACTCCCCAGGACCATCAGTGGCCAACCCACCCACTTGAGAGACTTGAGAGACTGTGGATTTGCACTCCCCAGGACCTAGCAGTGGGCATGGAGCCCCCTCGAGAAGCAGTGGCCTTATTCCATCTTCTGGCTGAGGTGCCCCCCCCTTCCCCGTCCCCCTGAGGTGCCTGTGTGTTTTCGACCTGTTGCACCTCCAGTGATCTCTCCGTATTGAGGCAGGAGTCAAGTGTGGGATTGGCCCATGATTTTTGGCCCAGTGGGCCACAGACATTTGCAAAGACAATGTATGACCTTCTGTACATATTGTAAATATTTCTATATACTGTTTTTCTATTCGTTACGTATATCTGCCTATTTCTAAAAAATCACTTATTTCACTCAATTTATTTTCTCCTTGCGTTCTTCCAGGTGGTAACACAGTGTTAATGTACTGTTGTTGCATGTGTTAGTGTGTATGGTGTTGTGGGTGAGGGTGGGGTGGGGGTGTTGCGTGTGTGTGTCACTCTCTTTTTCCTCCCCCCTCCCCTATGTGCTAAATGCAGTACTCACCGTGGTTGTCGCCACTGCCTTTGATATTCCTCATGTATGAGGAGGTAGACCATCATGGGTACGACCTGTAACTTGGGCTCCATGGCGTCCTGGTTCTTCGTTGAGTGTCGAGAGGTGAGTGGTTTCCCTTCCAAACAGTGTTTCTGCCGTGCTTTTGATGGCGTAGGTACCACCCCGGAAAAGCTGGCAGATTAGCAGGTTGTAATGGGGTGGGCGGTACATTGTCTTCCTCATGTCTGTTGGCGGTTACCGCCGCAGTGTTTGTTGCTACCGCCGCTTTAACACCAACCGCCAGGGTTGTAATGAGGGCCATAATACCAAATCTGTTTCTGTGCATGCATAGGACTGTGTGACTGCCAGACCTGCTTCTGTGTATGCATGAAGTATATCCGACTGCTGGGTCTGTTTCTGTGTATGTGTGGGTTGTGTACGACTGCAAGATCTATTTCTGTGTATGAGTGGCACTGTGAGACTGCCGGATCTCTTGTGTATTAAGAGAAGTGTGCGAACGCCTGATATGTTCTGTGAATGCACGGGATGCGTGGGACTGCCGGATATGTTTCTGTGTATTCATGGGATGTGTGCAGCCGCCAGATATGTTTCTGTGATGCTTGAGACATGTGCACTACCGGGTATGTTGCTGTGTATGAGGGAGACATGTGCAACAGCCAGTTCTATTTCTGTGTATGTGTGGGATATGTACAACCACATGGTCTGTTTCTGTGAATGTGTGGGATGTGTGAGACCACCGGATAAGTTTCTGTGTGTGTGTGGAACATGTACGGCCACCAGATCTGTTTATGTGTATGCGTGAGAAACGTGCAACCACCAAATCTGTTTTTGTGTATGCATGGGACATGCGCTTCCACCAGATCTGGTGTATGCATGGGATGCGTGCAACCACCAGATGTGTTTCTGTGCATGCATGGGATGAGTGCAACCAACAGATCTGTTTCGGTTTATGCATATAACTGTTAGACTACCATATCTGTCTCTCTATGTGCTGCTACCAGATCTGTTTCTCTGTGTGCGTGGGACATATGCAACTGCTAGATCTTTTTCTGTGCATGTATCGGATTTGTGGGAGTAGGAGTCCAGCAGAGTGGAGGTGTCTGGGGGATGGTGTATGGAAAAGTGATTGTCCATGTTGGTAGATCTACTACATCTGATCTCTCTTCGAATAATTATTACAAGAGAGCAGTGATATAACAATATCCGCTGCCCCAATCCACCACCAGCAGTATTTGTGTAACTGATCAGTGGGGGCTCATCAGGAGTATTTACAAGAAGCCCTGCAAGCCCTTCTACTTCATTTGTTAAACAAGCTTTGCCAAAGCCAGTAGTGCTCATGCATGCATTGATTGAGTTATACAAGTTGCATGCTTTGTTTCAATTGTAATTGTGCAGGCTTTGTTTGAGTCGTAGTTCTGCATCCTTTGTGTCACTTCTACTAGTTTATAATTAGTTTGAGTTGTACTCATGCATGCTTCATTTGGGCTGTACTCGTGCAGGCTTTGTTTGGGTTGTAAATGTGTGTGCTTTGTTTGGATTGTACATGTGTGCTTTGTTTGGGTTGTACATGTGTGTGCTTTGTTTAGGTTGTACCTGTGCAGGCTTTGTTTGACTTGTACATGTGTGTGCTTTGGGTTGTACTCATGCAGGCTTTGTTTGGTTGTACATGTGTGTGCTTTGTTTGGGTTATACATGTGTGTGTTTTAATTGGGTTGTACATGTGTGCTTTGTTTGTGTTGTACTCGTGCAGGCTTTGTTTGGATTGTACTCATGCAGCCTCGGTTTAGGTTGTACTTGTGCAGGCTTTATTTGGGTTGTACTTGTGCATTCTTTGTTTGAGATGTACTTGTGCAGGTTTTGTTTGGGTTGTACTCATGCATGCTTTGTTCGGGTTGTAATCATGCATGCTTTGCTTGGGTGGTACTTGTGCAGGCTTTATTTGGGTTGTACTTGTGCAGCCTTTTTTTGGGTTGTACTTGTGCATGCTTTGTTTGGGTTGTACTCATGAGGCTTTGTTTGGGTTGTACATGTGTGTGCTTTGTTTGGGTTGAATATGTGTGTGCTTTGTTTGGGTTGTACATGTGTGTGCTTTGTATAGTTGTACTTGTGCAGGCTTTGTGTGACTTCTACATATATATGTTTTCTTTGAGTTCTACTCATGCAGCCTTTCTTTGGGTTCTACTCGTGTACCCTTTGTTTGGGTTCTACTTGTGCAGCCTTTGTTTGGGTTCTACTCGTGTAGCCTTTGTTTGGGTTGTACTCGCATAGCCTTTGTTTGGGTTGTACTCTGCAGGATTTGTTTGGGTTGTACTTGTGCAACCTTTGTTTTGGATGTACTCCTGCAGGCTTTGGGTTGTACTTGTGCACGCTTTGTTTTGGTTCTTATCATGCAGCCTTTGTTTGGGTTGTACCTGTGTAGCCTTTGGGTTGTACTTGTGCAGGCTTTGTTTGGGTTGTACTTGTGCAGGCTTTGGGTTGTACTTATGCGTATTTTGATTTGGTTGTACTGATGCATGCTTTGGGTTGTACTCATGCGTGCTTTGTTTAGGTTGTACTCATACACACATTGTTAGGGCTGTCTTTAAATTGTACTCATGCATTCTTTGTTTGAGTTGTACTCGTACATGCTTTAATTTCCATTTAAATATGCGTTGAGTGGTACTCATGAGTGTTTTGTTTGGGTAGTATTTAAGCATGCTTTGCCTGGGTAGTTCTTGTGTATGCTTTGCTTGGGTTTTACTCCTGTATGCTGTGTTTGGGTTCTACTTGTGCAGGCTTTGTTTGGGTTCTACTCGTGTAGCCTTTGTTTTGGTTCTACTCGTGCAGGCTTTGTTTGGGTTGCACCTGTGTAGCCTTTGTTTGGGTTGTACCTGTGTAGCCTTTGTTTGGGTTGTACTTGTGCAGGCTTTGTTTGGGTAATGCTCGTGCAGGCTTTGATTGGTTGCCCTCATGCAGGCTTTGTTTGGGTTTTACTTGTGTAGCCTTTGTTTGGGTTCTGCTTGTGTAGCCTTTGTTTGAGTTGTACTTGTGCAGCCTTTGTTTGGGTTGTACGTGTGTACCCTTTGTTTCGGATGTACTTGTGCAAGCTTTGTTTAGTTGTACTCGTGCAGGCTTTGTTTGGGTTGTACTTGTGTAGCCTTTGTTTGGGTTCTACTTGTGTAGCCTTCGTTTGGGCTCTACTTGGGTAGCCTCTGTTTGGGTTCTTCTCATGTAGCCTTTGTTTTGGTTCTACTCGACCAGCCTTTGTTTGGCTTGTACCTATGTAGCCTTTGTTTGGGTTGTACTTGTGCAGGCTTTGTTTGGTAGTACTTGTGCAGACTTTGTGTGACTTCTACATGCATGTGTTTTCATTGAGTTGTATTAGTACAG